>NW_008579332.1:0-15693 GCF_000257125.1 Entamoeba nuttalli P19 | reverse complement strand
ATTTCTCCTATTCCTGTATTTGATATTTATTTTGATATTCATTCTTTCATTTTGTAAATTATTATGGTACTGTTTATTTCTATTGAATTATTGTTAACATACTTATGATGATAAAAATGAATGAAATGATGAATGAAATGAATAATATAATCTATATTGTAATTGTTACGATGGCAAGTATTATGTTATTACTATTAGACATTTCTTTCTCATTCATTCTGTATTATTCATGTTTCTTGAATATTATAATTTATTTATTATTTTGTCATCTTTTACACTTAAAATCGGTTAGTCCAATAACAAAAAAACTTTTTAATGAAAAAATAGTTAATACTGTTTCAACTTAAGTAAATACTACCATTTCCTCTTGTGAGACATTTGGATATTTGTTTTTGTACTTCTTATATATCAATTATTACAACTTCATATTAGTGTTCTTAATATGCTGTTATATTGTTACTATTTTGTATGATAACAAAACACGTTATTCTTCATCATTTTTCTTTTTTTGTATACTTAAGCTCATATCTTAATTTTGCTGTTTTGTCAAAACAAATAAGAAGATATGTTATATCCTCTCTTCATTAATATTATTCTGAAACCAAAGAAATGAAGAACAAACATAAAAGTTTGTTTCAATAGAAAATATTCATTTTTATAAAATTTATTCTCAATATCTTTTTTTAATATTCTAAATTTTAATAAAGGATATGATAGTTTTCTCATTCCTTTTTGACAAGACTCATAAAAACTTTATGATTAGATTTATTAGGACATACTCATTACTTTATTAGGATAGTATTGATAATAAAAATCAAGACTAGCTTGAAAAAAAGAGAAAAAAACAATAAAATAATAAAAAGATAATAGAATGTATGTTTAAAAAAGGATAGTTTCCTTAAATGATGTTAGTACGAAAGCTGAAAAATACTTTTTCCTACTAATTATAAAAATTGTGGTATTTAAATATACTTTTCGTTCAATCTTTGAAAAAAATATCAGATTCGAGTTTCATTGTTGTTAAGAACTAAATAGTAATAAAGAATATAAACAAAAGATGTCATTAAGAGAACATATTTATTATCTATCATTGAATGAAACTGAAATAGAAGTTGAAAAAATTACAAGAAACAATAATAAACAAGTTAAAGAAAAACATATTAAATACTTATTTGATCATTTAAATCAACAATTTTTAATAGATTATAAAGATACACAAGAAGCGTTAACTAGAAGGTTTCAACAAAAGTTTACAAGGAAACAATATTCCCATTTTCTTTATTTTATTTTTAGATGCATTGGAACACCAGTAAAACTTAAATGTTTTGAAATATTTCTAAATTATGAACGTCCATTTGAATTAAAACATAGTCAAATAGAACAAGATCAGTGTAGTGGAATTAATCAACTTGCTGCCATTTTTCTTGATTCAGAAGTACTTATACAACAACAAAATCATCAATCTATTATGACAGTTGAACTTGGACCTCAAGAACTTGTAAGTTCATTTTCTAAACTTTGGGCAGTTCAATACGTTGAGAGTTTATTAATCTTTTTAAATACAGCAACATCATTTAATTTTGATGTAACTGATTATTATGAATCTCAATGTATTATAGACCTTCTTGAGTTATTAATGAAGTCAATTACAATATCATATATACGTTGTTTAGAAATATCATATACATTCTTTATAAGCTTCTTTCTTACTCCTGATAATGAAATTTATAAAAAATATTTGTTTTTTATTGAGAGATTAATTACAATAACACCTAAAATATCACAACTCTTTAATAACACTATCCTAAATCAATATTTTATTGACCTTCCACCAATTCACTCTTTACCTCTTGAACAATTGTTTGAATGGGTAAAACGTAGATTTGATTATGGATTATATGTTAATGGAGAAATTAAAACCCCAATAAAAAATGTTACAATGGAAGATTATTATAAGTCTATTGAACCTCTTTCTTTTCAAATTAATGAAGAAATTAAATTCTTAAAGCCTTTTACTTTATTACCTACATCTCGAGTTTCGAGTGAAATAACAACTCCAAGAAAAGGTTTTTTTAGCTCAAGAAGTAATAGTAGAACTCGTGAAAGTAGTAGTTTATCATCTTCTCCTCAACGCTCCTCTCCATTGAAAGTAGTAAAAAAAGAAAGAAAAGGATTAATACAGTCATCAGGAAGAAAAGAGTCTTCTAGTTTTAATAATTAATTCCATTTTTCCTTTTTGTGTTTCTTTTTATCTTTTTTTGTTAATAAAATACAAAATTTAATGATTTAAAAATAAAAACTACCTCTTCTTTTAATAAAAATATTTCATTTTTAAATCATTTTTTGACTTATGGAATTTTATGAAATACCTCTGTTCTTTTAATAATTAACTTAATTATAATATTATACTATAAAATTTGATTTTGGTTTTGTTTTGTCTTCTTTTATTATAAACTCCAATTGTTTTGTAAAACACCATAATTCCTGTTAAAAATATACAATAAATGAAATATAAAAACAATCTTTCTAGTAATGAAAATTTAAGTTAAAGAATAATACTCTAAATGTATTAATATTTATTAAATAATGCAAACAAAACCTAATGTTGAAAAACCTGAAGGTGATTCTTTAAATCAATTTCTCTTCAACTCATGAACAATAAGATTATTTTCTAGTATCATGAGAAATAAAAATAATAAAAATACATTATATATATGAAACATAATTAGGGGATATAGGGGATAATGATTTGTTGTGAAAAATTATATTATATAATATTACTAATAACATATTATTTTTCAAAATTATTATTCAACAAAAAAGAATAAAACGATTTGCAGTTAATACAAAATTACAAAGATATATATAATAATGTTATAATATTGAAGACAAATGAATATTAATTTAAACAATTTTAACAAAAGAGAAATGAAGAAAGGAGATATTTAATAACTTCAAAAAAAAAACAAAAAAAACATAAATGTTATTTGAAACAGGATAATTTTTTTAAAAGACTCATAACAATTTAATGGTAAAAAACAGAACTATGAAATTTCAAAGAATAAGAAAGAAAAAAGGATGAGTGATATAAAGATTGATGATTATTTTGGCAACATTAGACTAACGGTTTGGATTAAAAGTAAAAAAAAATTCAATAAAACATAATAAAAACTAATAAAATTAAGGAAAAAGATGTGTTAATAGATGATCAAAATTATATTATTTCAATTAGAAATGTTCATAAAACATATCTTTTAGGAATAGAAGGAGTTGCAGCATTACGGTTTGAAAATAATAATTTAATACAAAAAAGACAAATAACAATTAAGATGAAATGATATGTATTAATAAAATTAGAGGAGTAAGTCTATCAGTAAAAAAAGGAGAATTTGTATGTATTTATGGAACAAGTGGAGGAGGAAAGACAACAATGTTAAATTTAATAGGAACAATTGATAAACCATCAAAAGGAGATATTATATTATGTGATAAAAGAATAACAGAAGAGACTAAAGACAGACTATTAAGTTTTCTAAGGTTACAAAAGATTGGATTTGTTTTTCAAACATTTAATTTAATAGCATCAATGACTGCAATAGAAAATGTTGAATTACCAATGGTTTTATTAGGCAAATTATCAGCAAAAGAAAGAAAAGAAAGAGCTATAAAATTACTAAAGAAAGTTGGAATGGAAAAACGAATGAATCATAAACCATCTCAAATGTCTGGAGGTGAACAACAAAGAGTTACAATTGCTAGGGCATTAGCAAATGAACCTGAATTATTATTACTTGATGAACCAACTGGAGATCTTGATTCATATAATACAGGAATAGTTATGGAATTATTACTTCAATTACATAAAGAAGGAATGACTTTGTTAATGGTAACACATGATGTTTCATTAAAAAATTTATCAGATAGAATTATATGGATGAGAGATGGTAAAGTAGGAAAAATAGAAGAAGTAACAAAAGAAAAAAGAATAGAAGCATTAAAAGTTATTTCAAATAAAATACAATTAAAAAGAATTGTAATAGAAAAAGATATAAATATTATTACAGAAATAAGAACTCCAGAAGATTATGCACCAATTAAATTTCAAAATGAATTTTTACAATTAAAATAAAAATATATTTTAATTAAATGAATGAAATACATTTATTTTAAATAAGAAATTTCTTTATTTTGTTAGTTTATTTCATTTGTATCAAATTGATTTGTATTTTTATTTATTTAATATGTAAAAAAAAAATTGAAGTATTAATTTTTAAAAGTAAACCTCTTTTTGTAAAAATTCTTAGAACATTAACAATTTAATTATTTTTATTCAACTTTAATTGCATTTATCGGACAATTATCTTCACATAAATGACATTGTAAACATTCATCAATTCTTGGTGCTGTACATATTCCATTAACTATTTCTAATACCCCAGCTGGACAATTATCCATACATGCACTACATCCAATACAATCATTTGTTACTATAATTCTTTTTCCTTCACTGACAAATATTCCCATGCACTTTGTATTAAGAAGTTCTTTTTTTTTGTTTTTAGGTTTTTATTTAATTTCATCCCTTTCATTACAGTTCACTAAAAATAATTCTTCTTTTCTTTAAGTTTATTACTAACTCATTTCTCTTCTCTCTAACAAATCACTCTCTTCTTTTTCTATCTCTCCTTTTTTTTATATGTTTTGTAAATAACAAAAAAGGTCATTGAATAATTCTTAATTGGATTTTTTTTATCTTCAGAAATAATTATGTTTTGTAAATAACAAAAAATAAAAATAAATAAAATAAAAAAAACTTATATGAAACAATGTCACTTCCGTGGGTGGAAAAGTACCGTCCTTCAACTACAGATGGTATATTTGGTCATGAATATATTCTTGAGTCTTTAAAACAATTTATTAATGCTAACCAAATACCTCATATGCTTTTTTATGGTCCACCTGGCACAGGTAAAACAACAACAGCTTTGGCTATTGTAAAACAATTATGTGGAACTAAATTCTCTGCATTAGTATTAGAACTAAATGCATCAGATGAAAGAGGAATTGATGTTGTTAGAGATCAAATCAAATCCTTTGCATCAACACGTACTTTATATACTAATTGTACTAAATTTATTATATTAGACGAAAGTGATAAATTAACTAAAGACGCTCAAAATGCACTTCGAAGAACATTAGAACAATTTTCTGCAAATTGTAGATTTATTTTCATTTGTAATGAAGTTCATTTAATAACCCCAGCTATTCAATCACGTTGTGCAAAAATGAGATTTGGCCCATTATCTCCAGATGCTTTAACAAAGATTGTTGAAAATATTACAATGAAAGAAGGTATGGAAATTGATGAAGATGCAAAAAAATCTATCATAGAAATATCAAAAGGAGATGCTAGAAGTATTATTAACACTTTACAAGCACTGTCAATGACTTGTAAACAAATTACTAATTCAACTTTATACACAATGGTTGGATTACCTACTCCAGCACAAATTGATGATATTATTTCAGAGTTATTAAGTTCACCTTATCTTGAGTCTTTTACTGTTGTAGATAATTTAATTAAAGCTGGACTTTCTTTAAATGATATTATCATTCGTGTGGTACCTAAATTAATTGAAGGGAAATTAATTTCTGTCTTAGATAAAACCGCTAGAATTCAATGTCTTTACCAACTTTCTCTTATTGAGTTTGTTTATCATTCTTTTATTTTATATAATATCTAATTACTAACATATAAGACAAGCATTATCTATTGGTGGAAATGAACGAACTCAAACAGCAGCTTTTGTAGCAGCCTTTCAACTATTACAAACTTCATCTCCAATGTTAAGTTAATTGATGATTTTTACTATAAACATAAAAACTGATATAAGTGTTATATAAAACATAAAAAATCGATGATAAATGCAGTGGATTTAAGCAAAAAAAAAGTTATTTAAAAGAAAAAACCTAACAGAAAACTCAAAAATTTTAAAATCTTTTTTATGGCTATCGTTGAAAAAGAATTACAGTATATTAAGAAAGAACGTTTCTTACAAAACAAACCTAGTACTATGTACTCTAATCCTTTTAGACTTCAGTATTTTCATAATGCCAATGAAGGACCACATGGATTAACTAGTATATTTCTTAATTACTTTTTTGATACTACAATAGTTCATATGGCACCATTAAATCCTTTAGGAAGTTTTTATTATCAATTAGATGCTTTATTAGAATATCATCCTCATATTTGTATTGGAGAAGGATATGGTGCTCTTATTTTATATCATTTCTTAACTAGTCATAAATATGATGGTAATTCAGTGTTAATGTACCTTCCATTATCTCTTGTACATTCAATTCATCTTCCATCTAAAGGAAAACATATCTTAATTTTTGACTTAAAAGAAGTTAATGAAGAAAATGCTATTAAATTACTTCCTCAAGAAGGTGAAATAAAAAAAGAAGAAACAGATAGTTCAATTTGTTTAAAGAAAGGAAATATTAATATTTATTTAATTAAACTTAACAAACAACAATTTGTTAATATTGAAGAAGCTAAGACAAATAAATTCACTTTAAAAAATGTTATTGAAACTGTTTGTGATGAAGACCTTGCTTTTAGCAGATTACAAGATAAAGGAATGATGATTATTAATGCATTTCTACTTACCTTTTTCTTTATTATCACATATGGACTTGTTGGTTATTCAATGAAAAAACAACAAATTAATAATTCAGAACAACAAAAGAAAGAGAACTAAAACATAATGAATTGATTTATTTTTCCCTTTTTTTTATTCATTTGGTTCAAATATTATAATATTACTTTCAGTTCCATTAAAACAATGTTCACATGAATATACTAATAATGCACCAAATTCTGGAATATCTTTTATTAATGAAATTATTGATGGAAGTATTTCAAATTCATATAATAATTCATTTCCACATATCGAACATTTCTGTACTTCTTCTTGTCTTTTTTTATTAGACTCATTAATAAGTAATGGTTCTCCACCATATCTTACAATTTGTTTAGGATTTTCATTCATTGATGTTATAAATTTTTCCCATTGAGGGTCTGATACATTTTCAAATTCATCTTCAGAATTCTCTTCTTCAAGACTCTTAAATACTTTAATTTTTTCTAATTCACTATCATTAAATTCTTTAATTGTTTTATATTCCTCATACCACTCAATCCATTTTCCACAACAATTTTCTGACTTTTTCTTTTTTACTTCTTTCTTTGGTTGTGAAGCAATAAGAGATGCAAATGTAGAATCATCTATATCAATCAAACTAAATCCTTCATCTTGTGTTTTTTCTTCTTTTTTGATTATTTCTTGTTTTGGTTGGATTGAAGAAAATGCTCTAAAACAAAGATGATGTGGACAATAAAAAATTGATACATGTCGTGTTTGATCTTCTTCTACTGGGCAATGAAGATATAACATTGGCTTCATCTCTTGATTACATTCACAACATTTTGGATATTTGGTATTTAAACATTTACCATTATAACTTGATAACTCAACATTTTCTTCGTCAATCTTTGAGACTCCACGGTTAGTGTAATAACCAACACTACAAAGATATTTCTTGTTTAACTCCATAAAAATAACAATAATAATTCAGTCAAAAAACCCTTTTTCAGTTTTTTTTAAATTTGTCAAAAGTCATTTTGTTTGATTTTAGTTTTAATTATTCTTTTTAGATAAAAGTATCATATGTCTCTTATCACTCAACAGGAAAAGTGGAAACGTTGCTTTGGAAAAAATTCATTCATTGCCACAATAAACTCAGTTGAAAATGTAGATGAGTTATTTGATTTTGTTGCTCGTTCAAAACCTGACTTACAACAACTGATTGTATCTATGATACAGGCAGACCACATCCCTGATATTTCAGGGATTACTACATTAACATTTATAGACTTTAGTTTTAATACAATTAAAGATGTTAGTCCTCTTCTTGGATGTCCTTTATTACAAACACTTGTTCTTGCACATAATAATATTGAAAGTATTGATTCTTTAACATCTTTAAATGCTCTTAATGCTCTTGACATTAGTTTTAATTCAATTAAAGAAATAACTACACCACCTCATTTAGGTTCTTTAAAAGCATCTAATAATCCACTAGAGCACTTGAACGTTAATAGCTCTTTACGTATATTAACTATTGATGGTTGTCCTTTAAGGAGTCTTGAATTAAGTCTTAATTCATTAGACATAATAAGTATTTCTAGATGTTCATTTGATTCTTTTAATTTAAACTGTGAAAATCTTCAAAGTATAGTTGCAGAGTCAACACAGTTTAATAACCAAATTATTGTTCAAATACCTCAATTATGTAATTTAACTATGAACCAGTCAGCACTAGACTCCATTGTTAAAGTGTTATCACAAGTTACTACATTAACATCAATCACATTAGGACGGTGTAACTTAAAAGAAATACCAAAAGAAATATATACTCAAACTAATCTTGCTCGTCTTGTTCTTTTTAGTAACCCAATCACTAAAATCTCAGAGGAAATTGTTTCATTAATTCATTTAACATATATCGATATGTCAGATTGTTTAGTAGAAGAATGTCCTTCATTGACTAACCTTAACCAATTGGAACAATTTCGAATTTCTTATGATGAAGTTATTACAACACCAAAATACTATGAGTCAAAGTTACCGAAACAATGTCAATTCTTGGGAAGGGAATATGGTAAATTTGATAAAATTATTGATAATTTATATCTTGGAAGTTATGCAAATGCACATAATAAAAATTATCTACAAAAAATGGGAGTTACTCATATATTAACAATTGGACCATTACAACCAATATTTCCAGAGTTATTTATTTATAAACAAATTAATATTGATGATAGTGTAAAAGAGGATATTAGTATTTATTTTGAAGAATGTTTTCAATTTATTGAACAGGCAAGAAATAATGGAGGTGCAGTATTAGTTCATTGTGCAGCTGGAATTTCAAGAAGTGCAAGTATTGTTATTGCTTATTTAATGAAAAAAAATCAATGGACCTATGAATATAGTTATAAATATGTTTTAGAACGTAGACCAATCATTTGTCCTAATAGTTCTTTTATGAAACAATTAAAAGAATATGAAGAAAAAATACAAATAAGAACATGCAATATAATATAAGTTTTATTAGTAGTTTACTTCACAAGAATAATTTAATTAAAATTAAATAAAAGAAGTTATTTTAAATTAAATCAATTTTCATATCTTTAGAAAAGTCTGTTCGACATTTGAAAAGATCATTTGGATCAACATACTTAAAACCACCATCACCTAAAATAGCATTTGCAATAAGAATAACTTGATCTTTAGGAGTACAAAAGATCTTAAATAATAATGAAAGATTTTCAAACATTGGGCGTACAACAGCAGGAAATTTTAATGCTCTAACAGTATCACAAATAGCACTAACATCATACATAAATACAAACCCACCACTAATTGGAGTAATTTTTAATTTTTTAATTGTTCTAATAAATAAATCATGAAATCCATGAGCAATTCTAATTAAGAAATTTTTTTTATTTAAACCAGTTAATTTACTATTAACTATTTTAATCGTATTGTTTAAATATTTGCAAATTTCAATTCCAATTGAAGTTGCTCTTGGATTTAATACCCATGTTTCATCTTTTTCATCTTTAAATTTAAATTCATTTTTATAATTCATTAATTTTTCTATACAATTTAATAGCCAATTACAAAGATTTTCTATTGAAGTAGATAATGTTGATTGAATTGATTGAATTTTATTTTTAAATTGCTTATTATATTCATTTAATTTTTGAACAGAATATTTAAAGCAAGGAGTTAGATTTTTTTCAAACATCACTTGAATCAATGAAATAGATTTACAAATATTATCTAATAAAGTTAAATAACTTGATAAGAATGGAATACTTTTATCTGGGTGGTTTGGTTGTTTTTGTGTTAAATAAACCATTCTTTCACAACAATCTAATAAAACATAATCCAACCATTGTGTTAATGATGTAAATAATTTACTAATAACATAATCAAATGAATCTGGTAAAGTTAAGGACTGTGCTCTAATTAATGCAAATGATAATTGGTCACATACATTTTTAATAGTTGTAGGTTCTATAATTTTACTAAATCCATCCATATTAAGTTTAGAAACATTATCAATTTTAATAGACTTTTTATTAGCATTATAAGAGTCTTGGTTTTGTTTAAAAACAGATGCAATATAACTGATTTCTGTTTCTGAATAGTTTGATGTTTTATCTTCTTCAAAAACTCGTTCAACAAGATCACTAAGAAATGCACCATTAATACCAAATGAAGTTAAACTTTTTACAAATGAATTAGTAATTTGGTCATATGCGTCATAACATTTAAATAAATATTTCCAAAAGAAATCAGGGTCTTCATCATAACCTTTATAAACATAAACACTATAAAAATTAGCTATTCTAAATTTAAATATCTTTTGAACATATTTAGCAACAACAATATCTTTTTGAACAAATACTTTTTCTATTTCTCTTTTTTCTTTTTGAATTTGATTTAATATTTTTTTTAAGAATGCTTGAAGACATTGATTATTAATTTTACATACTTTATTATCTATTTCTTGATCTGTTTCGGCTAATTGTTCATCTTGTCTAATATCTATTTCATCATATAAAAATGCATTACTTTTAAGATATTCTTTAACGCATTTATCTCCACCATTTAAATAATATAATAATTCTGCATAATCTTTCATTTCATTAATATTTTTTTCTGTCATAGCAGTTGAAAACTTTTTCATATATTCATTTTCAATGTATGAATAAAATTTTTCTGTATTAGCTATTCCAAGTGTTGTTTGTGGGTTTTGAAGTTCTTTACATAATGTTTTTAATTTTTTTATTCGAGTAACAAAATCAATATCTGGATATTCTTCTGTATACTTCCTTGGATCAAAGTTATTATCTTTATTAAATTTTGTAAACATATCAATAATCATTGATGCTTGTCTTCCTCTATTCGCTTCAACTGTTAAATCTTGAAGTCGTTCTCCTGCTTGCATAATATCTGTAGATAATTCTGAAACTCCATTTTCTGTTTGTTTAAATTCTTCTAATGCTTTATTAAATTTCTCTCGTGCATTAGTTACTGTTGATATATGTGTTTCTTCTTCATGAACACATTGTTCTTGTAATTGTTCTACTGATCTTTTATATGCAATGAACTGATTATCAATTCGTGATTTAATAACATTTAAACATTGTAAGATTGGATCAATATCAAAAGCTTCAATCCCTTTTTCTATTGAATAGTCACATTGTTCAGATAATAACGAATCAATATAAATTTCTGGCTCAAATGTTGATTGAAGAAATACATTTGTATCTTGTAATCGTTGTTCAATGCTTTTAAGGTTGACTGGTTCTTTGTTATCCTTCGACATTTAAATTTTTTTAAAGTTCTTTATGAACTTTTGAGTTCGTTTTATAATTTTCTATTTTAAGCATTTTAAAAAGAAAATCTTTTCAAAAAATAAAACAACTTCCTTGACTCTTTCATATATTCTTTTATTACATACTTTAGTTTTGTAATCACTTATTATCTTTTTGACGTCTATGCATTATTAATAAAAAAAACAAAAAACTGAATTAGCTTTCTCCACTTCTTTCAGTTAGTGTTAGGAGCTTGTGTATCATTTTTCTCAACACTTGCTTCTTTGGCACCTTTTCTTTTAATCAACCATTCACGAAGAGTTACTACTACAGCAAAAAGAGCTGCAAGCCCAATTAGAACAATAAACAAGCATCCGAAAATTAACAAAGTTGCTAATACATAATGAGCTCCTTTATAATTATCGGTCCAGTCTTCAGCAAAGACTCCTAAAGCAAACAACATGGCTATAATCATATTCATCTTTTCTCTTTTCTATTTCTTTTCTTTATTTTGAGTGCCTTTTTATACTGCTGTATTTTCGATATTATTAATTCTCGTATCATCTTAAAAGTAAACTATATTTTATTAATATAAAAATTATACTTTATTGAATGAATATCTTGAAATTCGAATTAAAAAAGACATGAAATAAATTTAAAGTAGCAAAAAAATCATAACAAGTCAGTTCCGTTAGTTTGAGGTTTGTTAAAGTCAAACTTTCCAATCTCTTTGATACAATCGTTCACAATAGATTCGTAAGAATGAGGGATATGGTCAATATACATTGACATCTTTGGTAATATTCTTCCAAATGCTTCATTTGGTACTTCAAACCATTGAGGAAGGTCTTCACTTGGTTTAGTTAAGTCTTCTAGTTCAATTCCATCTGGAGAAATTGGCTTAGGCACTGACTTTCCTGGAATCATTTGAATTACTCTACCAGAAGGAATAAAAGGAGGATGGGTTGTAGTAATTAAGTTTATTGAGTGAACCAATTCATCTTTTTTATTTCCAATAATTTTTAATGCAATTGTCATTGGATTCTCAACTTGTTTAACAGAATCAACAAGTAATTCTTTAGCATGTATCCCAACAATGTCTTTAACACATTTAATCATTCCTTTAAAGTATTCAAAACTACCTAAACTTAGTCTTGGGACAATGTCGTTATTATTAATTAAACTAATTACCATATTTTTCATTTGTTTACAACATGCAATTTCTTTTGAAAATGCAGCTGCTGGTGCAAAAGCAAAACATTTTATATCCCAATCTGGATATGTCTCTAACAAAAGTGCAGATAATACAATACCAACACCACCTCCTAAAGAATGTCCTGTAATAATTATTTGATAATCTGGATATAAGCTATGAAGCATCTCCATTTTAGATGCAAGTGCAACAAACCTTCGCTTACCAGCATGAAATATACCAGAATGACATAGCCCTTCAATTCCAAATACATTTACTTGTTCTGGTGATGCAATTAAATCTGTGACACAATCAGAAAGAGATAACGTCCCTCTTAATACTATAAGAATAGCATTCATGGATTTTTTTACGCAAATAAGATAACTTGGGTCATATGTATTTGCAGATGCACTGTACTCAACAACCTCTTCTTTTTTAGTTTTAGTATGATTAAGAAAGACTGTTAAATTAAATTCTTCTGTTTTAAATTCTACATTTTCTACAAGGTCTTTTGGTTTTATTCCCATTACCCCATAAATTCCAATAGTATATCGTGTTATTTCAAAAAGTCTTTTTAATTGTTTTTCACTTAAATCTCTATATATTAATTGTTATCAATAATTTTTCTTACTACAAAAAAAAATTTTAAAGTATCAAACATTGGTTGCGGTTCTAATCTGGCTGGGTCTACTCCTTGACAGGTGAGATAAGTCTTATCTAACAATGGAATATCTAAAACATAAATGTATAACGTGGCAGCTATTGCATCAACCGTATTAAAGTCATTCATCTGCTTCTTAAACATATCATAAATCTGGTATAAAGCTGAGTGAGTATCACTGGATAAGTACTTCCTTGCAGTTTCATCTAATGATTTTTTTAGCCATGCCTTTAATGAAGCCAACTTTCCGTTTTGGCTTTGTGGTATATTATCATCTATTTCTGAGGTTGCGTCATTTGGAATTATAATTTCAATTTGTTCTTCTTCGGTAGCCATTTTTTATTGTATTTCTTAGTACTTTTAAACAGAAATGATAATGACTATTATAACCGTCTTTTTCAAGATAGAATGAAGTAGAAGGAAGATATTATTACATTTCTTTAAAGAAAAATAGGTTTTTTTAACAAACATTTTCTAACAATTTTTCATCTAAATTTTTTTACTGATAATTGAAAGGATTATATCTTTTTATTTATGCTCAAAAATAAAAAAATCAACACAAAGCCCACTCAAATTATTCAGCTTTTGGAGCCTTCTTAGCAATTTCAACGACATGAATATCCTTTGGAATAGCCTTCTTGAGTTCTTCAGCTTTGGCTTTATCGGCACAAATATAAGTATAAAGGTATTTGGCACATCTAACCTTGAACTTAGTGTTTTCACCGTTGGTCTTGACACGAACGGCACGAATTGAACCGGATTTCAAAAGTTTCAAAATTTGTTTGAATTCTTGAACTTGTTTTGGCTACATGTTGTTAGTCATATCTATTATTTTTTCCTTTTAACAATAATAATAACACTTAGTTGAATGAAACAAACCATTGTGCTGATGTTCTTTCTTAGTTCACTACTAGGGTTTTTTAAATATTTCAAAATAGTTAATAAATTTTTATAGTTGTTTTACTATAATTATAGTTTTTTATTATTATTCATTACTATTTGACTCGCTTATTGTTCAAATTCTATTGTAATATATAACAAAAAAATAGTATTTTAAATAATTCAAATATCATTCTTTATTTTTTTTAATTCACTTTGTTCATTGTCCTAATACTAGATTTAGTCAAATAGAATGTCTTAAAAATAAATATTGATATGAAACAAAATTAATAAAAAACACAATAAAATTAAATTTAATTGTTAAGAATTTCAATGTCAATCATTTTATTCATATGATACAACATGTCTTTTTGAAAAAATACCAAAAAAGGGTGACAGTCATATAGCTTCATAAATCGACATTTCTATTGTAATTACTCAATGTAGAAAAAAAAATAATGTTGAATTGTTTATTATGAAAATAAATATATTTAAATCAAGAATGATTTGAAAAATTCTTATTATACTAAAACAATGGTATAACTATTTTATATGAAACTGTACAACAATAAATAACACCATATAGAAAAGAGCTAGTCGTTGAACTATAGTTATCTAATCTTACTCTATATGTTATAATTCAATGGAATGACTATTATATATTTTAATATATTTAACAATAAACTAAAGATAATATTTTTAATCAATAAAAATTGAGTTTATTATTTAAAGTTATTGACCTAACAAGGAATATTTGTTTGATGAAATTAAATCACAAAAATATATTAATTGCTGAATTGAATATTGCAGGAATGTAAAAAATAATAAATAGTTATGAGATAGTACTCACCAAGAACATTAAAAGAAAGTATAAATATTTAAATAAATAATTGATTTATATTACTTAATGTATGATGAATATGTAATAATATAATCATGAATTTAACAACATATTAATAAGAATTACTTCATATGAATAATATTATGAATAATTGTTAATAATTAAAACATAATATCAATGATATATTTAAACTATCAATTTAAAATTTAACTCAATGAAATATCTTTCTTTTATCATCCTGTTATATATGTTTCTTTTTTTTATAAAAAAAATATTTTTATAAAAGAATGAGATGGTATGATAAAAAAGAAAGTTTATTGGTTTTAATTGTTATTTTTGTGACTATTAACTTTAATGATTAATTATGAATTAATAAAATATATTAATAAAATAATTGACACAACGTCAATTTCATTATACTATTGTTTCATTCTTCTTTGTTTGTTTCAAGAGTTATTTTATCCTTTCAATTCTTCATTTAATTTATTTTTATTGTTAATGTTTCATTTATGTTTTATTTTTGATAAAATTCATTCTTATTAACATAAAATAATAGTAGTATAAAATAATAATTTATTTATTGCTATAAATAATTAAAACAATAGTATAAGTTATATAAAATATAAAAATATTAAAATGAAGTATATTGAATAAATAAT
>NW_008579331.1:621-1366 GCF_000257125.1 Entamoeba nuttalli P19 | reverse complement strand
ATGTAAAGTTCTTCCTTCTCTAATACATTCTTCAATAAGTTGATGACAATAAGTTCTTCCTTGTGGACAATTTATTTGTTCAACTAATCCGTGTTCTCCTTCAAGATTTGAACCTTTGACATACCAATCTCCAATAATTATTAATGAAATAACAATTATATGATTTTTAAACAAAGAAAGGGAGTAAAGAAATAAAAATAAGAATGATGTTTAATTATTCTAGAATATAATAAAATTAAATAAATAAAATATTGTGATTCAATTTATTTTTAATCGTTTGTATTATTTTAATGTAATGTTATATTATAAATTAACATTTTCATTTTTATCATTTGAAATTTATTCAAACAATAATGTAAAAGAATTATTTAATGTTAATATGATGTTAGTAATAACACCACAACAACAAAGAAATAAAAATAAAGAAAACCAATTATTCAATAAAAGCAAAAAATTGAATTAACTTAATTTAGAACATCTTAACAATATTTTACTTCAATAGTTGTATTTTTCAAAAACACAATAGAGATGGTTTGATTTTAGTTTATTCAGAGTAGATGATTGATTAAATTTAATTAATGGAATTATTAATTCATAATATATAAGAATGTGATGATAATATGATATTTCATTATTAAATTGTTCTAAATACAATAATCATTATGTATTTTATATTCTACTCAATTGAGACATACTGATATTATTGTAATGATTTAAATTATAATGTCATTTAATATTTAATTTT
>NW_008579331.1:427-611 GCF_000257125.1 Entamoeba nuttalli P19 | reverse complement strand
TATTAATTACTTCAATTTAATAATTTATATAAAAATAATAATGAAACAAGAATATGTCATATTCAAAAATACATTAAAATATATAATAAATCAATTATGACTAACTTCATCTTTAGGTTTTTCATCATGTTGAGAAGTGAGCAAATCAGTTTCTTCAAAGTGCTTTATTTATATTGAAATAAAG
>NW_008579331.1:0-417 GCF_000257125.1 Entamoeba nuttalli P19 | reverse complement strand
ATTGTTTTTACAAGCATGCTCGACTTAAATAGTTCATTATTTAAGTTGATGTCTGATATTTATTTTGATTTTAATGAGGAATATAATATTTCTCATTCTTTATATTATTGTTTTAATGAGAGTATATATCCATATCATAATGATTATTGTTCATCTCCTTTATCTTCGACACCCCTTAAAGAAACACTATTCATTGATAATATCCTTATGTTCAAATGTACATACAACAATAACCGTTAATAATTACTCATAATAAATAAATAATAACCAGATAGTTTTAAGTAAATAATATCACACCAAAAGCACTTCATGACTAGATGATAACTGAGATATTCGAAGCATATGAATATTTTATGATTTCATGTGGTGTCTCTGATGTTCCATCTACGAATCTGAACGAAAAACAACAAAGTATTT
>NW_008579330.1:0-227 GCF_000257125.1 Entamoeba nuttalli P19 | reverse complement strand
CTACGAACAGTAACTATCAAAAATATGAAAAATTTAATGATTTACACATTCAACACCGGCAGCACATTAGAAGAAGAATAATCTAATTTGAGCATATTAGGAAAGAGACTCTATACACCAATAGAGCATATTGAAGAAACTGAACACACTTCTCAATAATCATAAAATCCAATTGTTGATATATATCAATCATCTTTTTTTCTCCAAGTCACCAAATAATAGAAACA
>NW_008579329.1:0-211 GCF_000257125.1 Entamoeba nuttalli P19 | reverse complement strand
TTCAGACATGCCACCTTCGATCTCCCCAAATAGTATAAAAATACAAATAAACAACAAAAAGATGATAAAAAAGAAAATAAAGAAACGACACATTTATTTAATATAAATAAACAAAACAATTCATCAAAACCACTGTAATCAAATAATACACAACTTGGAAAAGCATTAAAATATATTAATTTTACTCCTGATTAATTAGACAAACTCAATT
>NW_008579328.1:0-355 GCF_000257125.1 Entamoeba nuttalli P19 | reverse complement strand
TTTTTTATGGTGTTGTTCATGACAATAATTTTCTCTGTACTGTTTTCTATGAAATCGCTGAGTAAAATGATATAGTCCTGACAGAATTATAAACAATTAACTTCAAACACATCTGGAATATTGTTAATCCATTTTCATTTTATCATCTTCCTTGTCAATTTGAGCAACCTCTTCTTTCCAGTTTCAAATAACAAACTATGTTTTCCATCCACCATTCTATTATTATTCTTATCTGATGATTTGGTTCATCTTATTCTTCATTAAATCTACTAATCAGATAGTTCGAATGAAAGAATATAAAGAGTGTAGATTTATGAGTGAAAGTTTTGTTGATGAATTGAAGAAGCAAAGAAAT
>NW_008579327.1:0-398 GCF_000257125.1 Entamoeba nuttalli P19 | reverse complement strand
TTATATTAAAATATTATATCAATATTATAAAGATTAATATTGAATCAAATGATGAAATAAGTAAAAAAGAAATAAAAAGTGAATTTCAATAAAAAAGAAAATGAATAGCATAGAAATATAAATAAAGAAGTAAAAATATGTTATATCATTTCAATTTATTATTTTATGTTAATTTCATCAACTAAAAAGCAAATAATAGAAAAAGAAGATAAAGATAAAAAGAAAGAAGAAAAAGTAATAAAAGAATAAAAGTAATAAAAGAAAAGAGATGATAAAATAAGAAAAAAATGAAATAATAGTATTTTTTATTGAAAAAAATAGAAATATTCAATAAAAGTGTGTAATTTAATTGTGTAAAATAATTAATGTTGTTTTATTGATGAAAAATATTTTATTAT
>NW_008579326.1:31219-32028 GCF_000257125.1 Entamoeba nuttalli P19 | reverse complement strand
ATTAGACTTCATATATTTAATGGTTGAAATTAATGGAAAAGATATAAATACAAATAAATATAAGAAATACACCAAATGAGAAATATCCAATAAATATAACAAATATCATAATTAAATAAATTGAATGAAGTAAACAGTAAATAAATTAATAAATAAAATGTCATGAAATAATAAGATAATTATAATTTATTTGATAAACGTGTGTATTTATCTGTTATTTTTATATTCATATTATTCTATATTATTGATGATATTTATATGATATTCTAGTTATTTCTTCTTATTGTTATTTAATAATATTTGTTATTTTATTTCATATTTGTTTGTTGTTATTTATCATTTTTATCATTAAAATATTTGATTGTTAATTTGTTTTTTTATTTCTAAATGAATAGATTAATAATTTAATTATTATTTATGCAACTGCAAAAATTAAAATTAATAAGGTAATGCTAATGAATGAAATGTATCACTTATTATTTCACTTCATTGTTATTCATTAGTTATACATTCTCTTTTATCATAGTTTTCATATAATTTCAATAAAAATGAAATGACATATCATACAATAATAGAATAACCGTGATATATATTATTTTAGTTGTTGTTATTCATCTTTTTAATTATTATTTCATTTTCACAACTCTTCTTTCTCAAAACATTCTCTTGAATCATTCGTTTGTTTTAATTCTTATCCATAACAACATTAAAGAAATATAACTTCAAAACGTTGTATTTGATGTTTATGTATTGCTGTTTGTAAATGAAATACATCAATTAAACAGACACTGAAATTCAATGAAAGTTAT
>NW_008579326.1:7416-31209 GCF_000257125.1 Entamoeba nuttalli P19 | reverse complement strand
CACATAATTTACTGATTGTTGTTTGAATAATAATTGTTGTTAATGATAAATATCTATGAAAACATCATTCTCATATTTCTTTAATACTGGACTGTTTATATTTGTTTATAACAGTTATAAAAAACATTCAAACTATTTTTACTATCTGTTATTAGTATATTAAACGAGTTTAATGATATGCATTGAACAAAACATTTTTCTTAATTTGTTAATCATTATTTGGACAGTAACTAAATTCAATAATGAATTTTTAATAAAACAATCAATTCCTATTTTACTAAATGTGTCAGTATGTTTATCATGATTTAGTATTATTTACATCTATTGAAACAATAATATCAAAATAAAGTCATTTTTGATTTTGTAATTGATACAAATGAAATACATCAATTAAAACAATTAATTCAAATTAATTTAACTTCTAGAAATATTTTATTTCATCTGTATTTCTATCATATATTGTATTTTCTACATTTTAAATATGTTGAATATTCTACTTTATTCTATATTGCATATTTAAATATTCTTCTATTATCAAATACTTCATTATATTTAGTATAAATATGAAATGTTTGAATATAATGAAATATTCATTTTAAGTAATGATTTAAATGAAATGGATTAAAATGAAATTGCTCAATTGCATTAAAATCTTTTAACTCAATTTCATAAATTATTAAATTCTTTAATATTATCAAATCATGTTGTTGTTCTCAATATATCATTATAACATAATCTAACTCTTTCTTTTATTCTTTTTTATTGTTCTTATTATATATGATTTCTTAATGATTATTATCATTTCTTTTTCTTCTTCATATTCTTCTTTTCTATATTTCTGTCATGATTTTAATATCCATTTCTTCTATTTTTTATGTTCCATTATTTTCTTGATTTTAAATGTAATTTTGATTTAAAATTAAATACATATGTCAATATACATTATCAACATTCATTGTTATTAATTATAGTCCCATGTTTTACTTCATTTTTGTTATTATCTTTATTGTATAAATTAAACAATTTTAATTCTACCACTTTATTATTATATCATTTTTATTATTTGTTAGTCTATTCTTTCACTATTCATCTTTTTTTCTTCTTTATAACCATCATTTCATTATTAAATTGTTTGAAATTGTTGTAACATTCAAAATACAATATATCATTTAATTAAAAATGGATAGATTGTATGAAGAACGAAATGAAATAAAGAATAAATGTTGTTATAAATTAATGGCTATATAAAATATCATTTTTGGATAATAGTACTGACTAAAATAATTCATTTTATTATTCATATCAATCATTGAAATTATACTCTTTATGTTCAATTGATCAAATTTGTATCAATATTTTCTCTTTATTCATTTCATTTGTTCTTTATTAATTTGTATAGTACCTTTTGTAGAGACGGTTCTTTCCTCTTCTCTTTATTATCACTTATTTCTCTTGTGTAACAAACAGAACCATTTTTGACTAGGTTCTTTACTATTTTATTTATCTTTCTTCCACTTTGTTTTGTTCTTGAAAGTTTCTTCTTGGTTTTGAGTCTGTCTTCTCATTTGGTCATCTTCTTTTGATTTTATAGAATAAAAAGATGTTTAAAATTATGTTATTATTATAAATTATTTTATTATGTGCTAGTAATGATGAAATGAAAGAGATGCTACTTTGAATAGGTAATATCATTTATAGGTAAAAGATAAGATAGTCATAGTATTAAGAAAATCAACTAAATATGAAAAAAGAGATGACAATGATGTGAATATTTAATCAGTGGTGTTGTTTAAATACTAAATAGTATAATTATTAAACAATAGATTTGTATCAAAATACAATACATTTTATTTTATACATCTTATCACTTTGAAGATATTTAGTTTTTTAAGAAAAAAATTATTAAAATAAAATATAAAAAGACCATTCAATCATTCATATTCTTCATAATTGATTCAATAAATCAAGTCCTTCTTTTGCTACTTGATAAACAAGGTCTGTTGTTTTAAAGTCTTTTATTATATTTTTTAATAATGGAATCATAAACCCTTTCATTGCTCTTCCTGTTTCTCCATTTGACATTGGAAGGTCTTGAAGAATAACATCACACATCATAGATAATATTTTTGGATTAATTGCACTTTTATTAACATCATATAATGATACAATTCCACTGATAGCTTGTCTATAATCTTTAATATCAATAGATATTATAATTAAATTCTTCCATAAATCTTCACTTGTTCGGATATTTCTAACTGCTTCTTTCAATGCTACTTGTGCTTCTCTCTTATTTCCTTGTATACTATGAATATATGCCAAATTTGCCCAACTTTGTCCATCATCTGAGTCTAAATTAACTCCTTTTAAAAATGCCTTTTTAGCTCCTGCAATATCTGAAATTTGCATACAACAAATTCCTAATGCAAACCAAAGTCGTTGATAAATAGGATTAATTTCTAATGCAATATCAAAATGTTTCTTTGCTTCTTTCCATTCTTTTTTATTAAAATAATATTGTCCAAGAATACGTTCTGCATGAACATATGTATGATTAGATTCTTCCCAACTTTCTATAAGATATTTTGGGTCATTAGTAATTTCATACATTAAAACTTTTAATTCGGGATCTTTATTTCCTTCGGCAAGTAATTCTCTTGCAACTTCTTCTGCTTTTTCTTTTTCATTCATTGAAACATAAGCAGCTACAATTTCAATCTTCATATCAATTCCTGAAAAATAATTAATTGCTGCTCCTGACTCTCCCATTAATAACATTCTCATTCCTGTTTCTTTTCTTAATGAAAAAATATTAGGAATCATTGTCATATAAATACTTTCTAATCGTTCTTCACTTGAAATTTCTTCTTCTCCTTTTTCCATCATTTTAACAAGATCATCTGCTTGTTTAACTGACCTCCACAAAAAATGTGTTACCGTTGCTTCATATCTTGATTTTAATAAAACACTCATAATAAATGTACTAAAATCTATTCTATCTCTTAATACCCTATTACAATATGGAATTACTTCTTCTAAAATAAGTTCACTTTTACAATTTTTTCTATATCTATTCATACATTCCATTAATACATATGCTTCATCATATGTTGATAATGGTGTATATCCAATATCTCCTGAATAATCTGTTTGTGATAACATATCATTATCTTCTTCTAATTCAGTTTCTTTTAACTTTTTTTCACATTTTTGTCGTTTAATTTCACTTACTGGATGTGGTTTTCGTTCAACTCTAACATATAATTGTGCTGTTTCCTTTTCTTGATATTTTGTTCTCTTTCCCATTGCTCCACTTAATTCAACAAATATTTTTTCTTCTTGTCTTATTTTATTTAATTCTTCTTTAACCATTCGATATTGTTCTGATGCCCATAATCCAACACAAACTTCATTATTCATTTTAAATTTTATTCTTTCATACAATGTTTTATTTATTTCTTCTTTAATACTTTCTAATTCTTTTAATCCATCTCTATATCCACATCCAATTCTTGTAACTAATGATTCTCCTGGATTTTCTAAAACTCTTTGATGAATCATTGCTTCTCTTCCTATGAAGAGATTTATTAATTGGTTCTTTTTACCTTTTAATACTCCAAATATTTTAGCTGATGTATGTAACCATAATGAATTTACAATATGTTTATTTGCTTGTTCTCCATCAATACTTAAATATTCTACTTCTTTCTTTGATTCTCCTTCAACTTCTAAATTAAATGGTCCAACAAAATTCATTCTAACAAATCCATTTAATAATGTCACTCCAATTATTAATTTCTCAATATCCTCAATATCTGTTGTTGGAACGTCTTTGTATTGAATGTTTTCATACTCCTTCATCATTTTATATACATCACCCTTTAATGCTATTTCAATTTTATGACTTATCATTTCATTTACTAGAGGTGTTTGATACATTTCATGTAACACATTTGGATGTCTCCCATCAAGAAGTGCAAGTGAAACAATGGTTTCTTCCATTCAGTTGATTTGATTATTCAGTTATTATCTTCTTATCTGCTTCTTGATGATGTGAAGACCACGTCGACTTTTTCGTTTAAACATGACTTATTCATGTATAAACCCTAATTTTTCCAAAGAGAGAAGTAGAAGTGGAAAGAAAAATCTTAAAGAAAAAGATATAACGAGAATTTCATTCTTAACAATTCATATTTATGGACATCCAAACAGAAGTTGAAACACTAAGTGCAATTTATGGAGATAAAGTAAGCTATGAAAATAATGTTCTTTCATGTACTATTGAAGAAACAGTTGATGAAAATCTTCAAATAGTTAAAGGTTCAATAACAATTAAATTTACTATACCAGAAGATTATCCAGAGACACATCCAACATTTGTTCTTGAAACAGAAGAAGATTTTATTAATCAAAAAATCGAAAGAATAGAAAAAAACATTGAAGAAATAATTGAAGAAGAATTTACATGTTTATTTGAACTTGTCGATCAAGTTAAAGATATGGTTATTGAAATACTTAAAGAACAAGTAATATTTTTAAATGAAGAAATAGTAAGAAAAGAAAAAGAAGAGGAACGAGCAAGAGAAAGAGAATTTATAGGAACAACAAAGAAAACATTTGAAGAGTGGTGGAAAGATAAAGAGAAAGAAAGAAAAATCACAATTGAAAAGATTAAAAAAGAGAAAGAAGCAGAAATGAATAGAAAGAAAGGACGAATGACAGGGAAAGAATTTTTTATGAATAATCCAAGAATGGCAGAACAACTTAAAGAAGAAAATAATGAAGAAGAAGAAAAAGTAGAAGAAACACTTAAAGAACAAGGAGTAGATTTAGAGATGTTTACAGAAGAATTAGATATTTAAATGAATAATAAAGAAGAAGAGAAAAATTAGAGAGAAGAATTGGTTGGTTCATTTTAAGAGAAATCAAAATAAAAGGAAATAAAAATAAAAATAAAAGAACTAATTAATAAGAAAATAATAATAATAATAAAAAAACAAGAATGGAAGCAACAACAAATACACAAAGTGATTATACATTTAAAATATTAATTATTGGAGAATCAGGAGTAGGAAAAACAGCAATATTAGAAAGATATTGTGAAAATATATTTAATGAATCATTATTATCAACTGTTGGAGTTGATTTTAAATCGAAATATTTTACAATAGAAGGGAAAAGAATTAAAGTACAACTTTGGGATACTGGTTTGTTAATAAATGATAAAAATCAAAGAAAATCAAAATAAAATAAATAGCTGGACAAGAAAAATTCCGAAATATTACTACATCGTATTATCGTGGAACACATGGATGTATTGTGACATATGATGTTACAGATATCAATAGTTTTGATAAAATAACATATTGGTTACATGAATTAGGAAATGAAAAATATCAACCAGAAATTATTATTTTAGGAAATAAAATAGACGCAAGAGATAGAAAAGTTACAAAAGAAATGGCAGAGAATTTTAGTAGACAAAATGGAGGAATAAAAGTATTTAATTGTAGTGCAAAAACGGGAGAAGGAGTTGAAGAAGTATTTACAGAAATAGTTAAATCGATATTTAAAAATAAAAGTATAATGGGAAGAATGAGAACAAATACAGGAATGAGGATGGAAGAAGTACAAGAAAAAGCGAAAGAAAAAGAATGTTGCTAGAAAAAATAAATTGAAAGATTTTGTTATATATTTCAAAAAGAAAAGAATAAAAAAAAATAATAAAAGAATAAAAAAAGAAGAAAACCCTAAAAAAACGAAAAAAGAACTTAAATAGACAAAAAGAAATGGCAGAAGTAATCTTATATGAAAGTCCTATTGGATATGCATTATTTAAAGTAAAAGAGAAAGAAGAAATAGGAAAAGGAGAAGAATTTGAAAAATCCATAAATAATTTTGGGAAATTTTCAAAGATAATAGGATTAGAAGCATTTGTAGAATTTAAAACATCAGAAGAATTACTTGAAAATATTAATGCGATATCAGAAGGAGCACTTCATGAAACATTAAGAAAATTTTTAGAAGAAAATGTTAAAAAGAGAGTATTAGGAATAGTTGATGAGAAATTAGGAAGTGCAATTAGTGAAGCAATGAAAATTAAATGTACAAAAGGAAAAGAAGTGAACAGTGTTATTAGAGGGATTAGAACACATTTTAGTAAATATTTAAAAGATATTACAAATGAAGATCTTAGAACAGCTATGTTAGGACTTGGACATAGTTATTCAAGAAATAAAGTTAAATTTAATGTAAATAAACAAGATACTATGGCAGTTCAAGCTATATTTTTATTAGATCAAATGGAAAAAGACATGAATACATTTAGTATGAGAATTAAAGAATGGTATTCATGGCATTTTCCTGAATTATATAATATTTTAAATAATGATAATACTAAATTTGTTAAATCAGTATTAATCATTCAAAACCGCCATTCAATAGATGATAAAAAGAAAGAAGAATTAATTAAAATTACAGATGAAGAAACAGCAGAAGAAATCATTAAAGCAGCTAATTCATCAATGGGATTTGATGTTAATGAGTTTGACCTTCAAAATATTAAAAGATTTGCAGAACGAGTAACTGAATTATATGAATATAAACAAAGATTACAAGAATATCTTCATTCTAAGATGACAACCATTGCACCTAATTTAACAGCATTAATAGGAGATAGTGTTGGAGCAAGATTACTTTCTAAAGCAGGAAGTTTAACTAATTTAGCTAAATATCCAGCAAGTACACTTCAAATTTTAGGAGCAGAAAAGGCATTATTCCGAGCTATTAAAACAAGAGGAAATACACCTAAATATGGAGTTATTTTTGGGTCAACATTTATTGCAAGAGCAGAAGCTAAGAATAAAGGACGAATTAGTAGATTTGTTGCTAACAAAGCATCTACAGCAGCAAGAATCGATTGTTTTGGAGAAGTTTCTACTGATAGATTTGGAGAAGTTATGAAAGAACAAGTTGAAGAACGAATGGAATTTTTAAAGAGTGGAAAAGTTCCTAAGACAAACACGGATGTAATGGAAGAAGTTATGAAAGAACTTCATTGGAATGAAGAAGAAGGAAAGAAAGAAATAATCAAAGAATCTGAAGAAAGCACAACAAGTGAATCAGAAAGTGGAACAACATCAGAGGAATAAAAAGAATTGATTGCAAAGAAGAAATTGTTTTTAATAGAGTTTTTTTTCATAATAAAGATAAATAGAAACTTAAATTTCAAAGAAACAAAGCAATGAGTGAAGGAACAAATAAGGCAACATTTCTTATTATTGAAGATAAAAAACAAGACTATCCTATGGTTAAAGAAATAGGAGAAGTGAAAAAAGGATTTACACATAAAGTAGAACGTAGTAATGTTCTTTCAAGAGCAGAACTCTTTCTACCCATGTTCAAAGAATCAAATAAATATGTTAAACAAGGTGAATGTGAACCAGAAATTCAAGAAAATCATACAGGACAAGAAGAAAAGAAAGAAGAGAAAGAAGGAAAATGTTATGTAGAAATGAATGTTGCTGTTGGGATATTAGAAGAAAAGAAGAATGAAGAGGAGAGTTCAGAAGAAGAAGAAGAACAAAAGATGATAGAAGAGCTTTAAAAGATTAATAGAATGGTTTTTGTAAAAGTTGAAAAGAATAACAAAAAAAAATAACAAAAAAATAAGAAAATAAAATACAAGAACTTAAAAAGAAAGAAATAATATATATAATAAATTGAAGAATGACATCATATCAAAAAACTAATGAAACAGGTAAATGTGAAATGTGTAATAAAGAAATTAGAGGATTTCATCATATGTATAAATGTCCAAGTTGTGGGTTTGGAGTTTGTTCCGACTGCTTAAAAAAAGGACCTACATGTCGTTGTAATCATGGAATACCACCACTCACGGAAGAACAAGAAAGAAAAATGAATATATTAATGGAAATGGGATTTCCTGATTATATTTGTATATTTGCATTAAGGAAATATAAATGGAATGTTGAAGAAAGTATTCCATGGATTATTGATAATCTTCGAACATTTCCAAAACCAGAAAATCAAGAAAATAAAAGAGAAGAAGAAAAAGATGATAAAGAAACTGATGAAGGATTAGAATATGTAGAAGATGAAATGAAGTGGAAAGAAAAAGTTGAAGAAGGAGGAATTATTGAAAAGAAAAGAAAAGGAATAAATAATAAAAGAATAAAAGAAGAAAAAGAAGAAGAAGAATGGCATGAAGATGTATTTGATGATGAATTATATGGAAATGGAGGAAATGATAGAGGAGATCCAAGAATAGAGAAATGTTATGAAGTTATTGAAGCAAAAGATATTATAAAAATGATTAGAGACAGTTGTGAAAAAGAATCTGAAGCATTAAATATTAGTCCAGGGAATGTCTCAATATTATTAAAACGATATGGATGGTCAAAAGATAAATTAGAAGAAGCATATTTTGAGAATTATGATAAAGTTTGTAAAGAAAATGGAATAATTAATGAAGAAATTAAAGAATGTAAAGAAAAAACATGTCCAATTTGTTATGAAGAAGGAAGAATGATTAGTTTAAATTGTGGACATTATTTTTGTATCAAATGTTGGGAAGAAAGAATTAAAACAATGATTGAAAGTATAGGAAGTAATGTAGTTGATTGTTTATGTATGGAACAAGGATGTACATGTAAAGTTAATTATGAAATTATAGAAAAAATAGGGAATAAAAAAATATATGAAAGATTTATGTATTTTATTTGTAAAGACTTTATTAGTCATAGAAAAAGTTATGTATTTTGTCCAGTAGATACATGTGGAAGAGCAATTCATTATTTTGATACATCTAGAAATGAAGTACCAATTATTTGTAAATGTGGACAAAAATTTTGTTTTAAATGTGGAAGAGAAATGCATAAACCAGTTTCATGTTCAGAATTTATGAAATGGAATGATTTAGTAACAAATGACACGGAAAGTATGAAATTTGTTAATACTATTTCTAAACCATGTTTTCATTGTGGACTATATACTGAAAGAGTTGATGGATGTAACCATATGACGTGTTCAAGATGTCATGGGGAATGGTGTTGGATGTGTCGAGGGGATTGGAAAACACATGGATCACAAACAGGAGGATTTTATAAATGTAATTTATATGAAAAATCGGAAGCTAAGAAATTAGATGAACAAGCACAAAAATTAAAAGAAGAAAATAAAAAGTTTTTAGAATATTTTGATGAATATATTAAATATAATAATGTTATAAGAGAAATTACTAAACAAGAAGATGTATTATATAATATAGAAATAAATATTGAAAAAAGTACAGGAAAATCAAATCCAGAAATATTAGAAGCAGCTGAAGTTTGTAAAGAAGCATATAGTGTTATTAAATACTCATTTGTATTTGAATTTTTTATTAAAGAATATGAAATAATTTATAAATTATTTAATTTCCGTCAAAAGAAAGATATTGAACGAGTCAATGAATTAAGAGAAACATTAAAAAAGATAGAAGAAACCGGAAGAGTAGATATTCAAAAAATAAGACAATTAATAGAAAATGTCAAAAAAGTTACAGAATCACTTTCTGATGTATCTACAGAAAATCTTATGAAAAATAGATTTGATGAAGTAAAAAAGAAGAAAAGAAAAAATTAAAAATATACATACAATAACTAAATCAATTTTTCATTAAAATCATAGCACCAACACTTACAACTCCAAAAATTACAAAAAGTATTGTTATTGTACAACATAATTGATCTGGTCCTCTTACATGTTCTAATATTCTTTTTAATTTTATATTTTTTTCATCTAAATGAGAAATTTGTTTATTTACTTTTTTTGTTATTAATTCAATTTTCATATCTTGTTCATCTACTTGTTGATTAAGACTAGTAGCAACTTCTTTTAAATCTTTAACTCCTTCATGAATTATACTTAATTTATTATCTATGTTTTTATCATTTTCTTCAATCTCTCTAATTCGTTTATCATCACTTTCTGGAAGTGAACCAACACTAAATCCTTCAATTCCATTAATATGAAAATGTTCTTCAATTTGTATTCCTCTTTTAGCAATCATTTTCATTGTTTCAATTTCATCTTCTACTGTTTTTAATGAAAGTCTATATTCAATTAATTTTTCATCATTTTGATTTTTCTTTTTTAATTGTTCTGTTGCATATTCTTGATATTCCTTTCTTAATTCATCATACATTGTATCAATACTTTTAATTTTCCTTTTAATTTCTATAGTAAGCTGAACTACTGAAGTACATTCTTCTTTTGCTTCTTCTTTTACACGAAGATCACATAATTTCTCAACTTCACAAACTTGAAGATAAATCATTTGTCTTTTCTTTGTGAATGAATCAATACTTCCTTCTTTTTCTTTATCACATAATTCAATTTCATTTAATGAAAATCCACAATCTTCTACTATAATTTTAAGTGTTGTTTCTAATCTATTCATTGAATTAGCAATGAGTCAATATCTTAAATGAAAGTGTCTTTTCTTCTCATAATGTTATACTCAAAATACATAAATCCAAATTGAATGAAAATAAAAACTAAAAATAGAAAGATTAAGAAAAATAAAAAAAACCCTTTGAACTTAAAAAAATAAGAAAGAATGATTATTCCAGTACGATGTTTCACATGTGGGAAAGTAATTGGAAATAAGTGGGAAAAATTTCTTGAATTAGCCACAGGAGGAAAAGTTCCAATGGACCAAGTTTTTAGTGAGCTTGGGATTGAAAGATATTGTTGTAAACGAATGTTAGTATCACACGTTAATTTGATTGGGTTCTTATCAATGTATGATTTACCATCAGAAAGTCTAAAGAAAGCATAATTGAGATTGTATTAGAAATAATTAAGGTTTTATAAAAGAGAATAATTTTTTTAATAAGGAAAAGAAACTAATAAATAGAAAGATGGAAAGTCATAAACGAAAACGATCTAATTCTAGACATAGAAGTAGTACAGAACCAGACAAAAGTCAATATAGAAAATTAGGAAGAGAATGGGGAGATGCTACATATGTTAAAATTTTAAGAAAAGAAGAAATTCATAAGAAAGAAGAAAATAATATACTTGAATTTTATGATGAAGAAATTAATGATCAACAACATCAAGAAGTTGAATTATATGAATTACTTAATAAAAAAGAAGAAGGTGATAAATGGGTTGAAAACCAATTACAAGCATCAGGAATTATTAAACAAAATAGAGAAATTAAAGAAGAAGTTGAAGATATAGAAGTTATTGTTAAGAAAATTATTCCACAATTTATGGAAGGGAAGCATAATAAATTAGAAGAAGCAAAAATTGTTGTTCCAATCAAAGACCCAAGTAGTGATATTGCAAAATTAATAAAAAGAGGAAGTGAGACATTAATTAAATTTAAAGAAAGAAAAGAAAGACAAAAAGGTAGTAGAGAGGTAATAGAAAATGAAAGTATATTAAAGAAAATAATCAAAAAAGAAGAGAGAGAAGAAGAAGAAGAAAAAGAAGATATAAGAGAAGAGAGAGAGGAAAAAGAAATGAATAGAATGGAAAAACGAAGAGAAATTAAAAGAAATCGAGAAGAATTACCTATATTTTTTAAGAAAAAAGAAATTATAACAAGTATTAAAGAAAATCAAATTAATATTATTATTGGAGAAACAGGAAGTGGTAAAACTACACAAATTGCACAATATATAGTTGAAGAAGGGATTGGAAAAAATGGGAGAATTGGATGTACACAACCAAGAAGAGTTGCAGCAGTGAGTGTTGCACAAAGAGTTAGTGAAGAAGTTGGAAGTAAATTAGGAGAAGAAGTTGGATATCTTATTAGATTTGAAGATAAAACAAGTAAAAAAACAAAAATCAAATTTATGACTGATGGAATATTATTAAGAGAAGTAATTAAAGATCCAATGTTAGAAGAATATAGTGTTATTATAATGGATGAAGTACATGAACGAAGTCTTAATACTGATATTTTATTTGGTATTATAAAAAGAATTATTCAAGAAAGAAATGACCTTAAATTAATTATAACAACAGCTACTATCAATGAAAATAAATTAATAGAATTTTTTGGGATAGTTCCTATTATTCATATTGAAGGAAGAACATTTCCTGTTAGTGTTCAATATCTTAAAACAACACCAAATGATTATATTGAAATGGCAATAAGACAAGTACTTTCTATTCATATGAATCAAGGAAAAGGAGATATTTTAGTATTTATGACAGGACAAGAAGATATTGAAGTAAGTTGTGAATTACTAAAAGAAAAATATAAAGAAATAAAAGTAGAAAATAAGCAAGATATAGAAATTATTCCTATTTATTCGCAATTATCAAATGAAGCACAAAAAAAAATATTTATTAAAAGTAATAAGAGAAAAGTAATTATTTCAACAAACATTGCAGAAACATCATTAACAGTACAAGGAATTAAATATGTTATTGATAGTGGATTAGGAAAATGGAAAATTTATAATCCAAAGATAGGTATGGATTCATTACAAATTTTTCCAGAAAGTAAACAAAATGCAGAACAAAGAAAAGGAAGAGCTGGAAGAACAGAAGCAGGAATATGTTATAGGTTATTTACAGAAAATACATTTAAATATGATTTACTTGAAAGTCCTATTCCAGAAATTCAAAGAACAAATTTAAGTAATACAGTCTTAGAATTAAAAGCAATTGGAATTAATGATATTAATAAAATTGAATTAATTGATAAACCAAATGAAGAAAGAATTTTAAATTCAATGTATGAATTATGGATATTAGGAGCATTAGATGAAATAGGAAATATTACAGAATTAGGAAGAGAAATGGTTGAATTACCTCTTGAACCATCATTATCTAAAATGCTTATTGTTGCACAAAAATTTGAATGTACAGAAGAAGCACTTACTATTGCAGCAATGTTAACAGTTCCAAATGTATTTCTTAGACCAAAAGAAAGACAAGAAGAAGCTGATTCAACAAGAGAAAAATTTTATCAACCAGATAGTGATCATATTACACTTGTTAATGTTTATAATCAATGGAAAGAACATGAAGAAAATGAGCAATGGTGTGACAAAAATTATATTAATATAAAAGCAATGAATAAAGCAAAAGATGTTAGAAAACAATTAAAAGATATGATGAATAAAAAAGGAATTAATGAAATTTCATGTGGAAGAAATTTAGATAATTTAAAAAAGTGTATTACTGCTTCTTATTTTTATAATGCTGCTAAATTAAAAGGTCAAACTTATATTAATTTAAGAACAGGTGTTCAATGTTTAATTCATCCAACATCAGCATTATTTAATATGGGTGTTAAATCAAAGTATGTTATTTATCATGAATTATTACTTACAACAAAATCTTATATGAGATGTATTACTTCTATTGAAGGAAGATGGTTGCCTGAATTAGGAGAAGTATTTTTTAAAGCTATTAATTTAAAAGAAATTGAATAATTAATTTAATTAATATTAATTCTTAAAATTTTAATATGTTAATTTTGATAAAAAAGAATTAATTTTTAGGAATATTTTAATAGAGATAAACTGAGTGTTTTAACTTATCTCTACACCATGGTTTCATTTTATAAAACTCTTCTCTTGAAACTCCAAAAACTTCTTGGAATTCTTCATCAGATAAATATGTTTCAAGAATACTTTTGTCTACTCCAAATGGTCTTGGTTTTGTTATTAATTCGGCATATGTATATCTTGTTCTACAATATTCATCAAACATTTCTTTAGCATCCATTTCTGTAACTTTACTTCTTTTTTCAATTCTTGGGAAAATAATACTTTGGTCAACTTCAATTCCATCTATTTCAATTGCTTCACTAGGATTTTTAATAGATCGAACTCTTTTTCCTTCAACACTTATTTCATTTTTAAGTGCTGGGTCTATTTCATTAAATGTTCCATCAATTACTTGTGTTATTAGTTCAATTTCTTTCTTTTGACAAACTGGATAATTTTGTCTTAAATTATTTTTCCTTAATAAATTCGTATCACTCCATGCTTCAAATAATGCTCTAAATTCCATACTTTCTTCATTTTCTTGTTCAATTTTAACTTCTTTAAGTCCTCGTTCTTCTGCACATTTTAATGAAAATTGTAATGAAAATCTTTTTGTTTCATTGATTGCTTTACTTCCAAACCATAACCATAACTTTCCTGCATCAACTAAAAATACATCTTCTTTATTAAAATCATTTTGACTTGGTTGTTCAATTTCTTCAATATCAACTGATGTTACCCAAAATGTAAATTTAAATAATCTAATTTGATGATAATTTTCTTTACTTTTTTCTACTCCTTCTATAAATTCAATATTTCCTCCAATAATTTTCTTACATATTTCTTGTTTATAACTTAAAGGTAATTGAAATTCTTGTTCCATCATTTTTACCATTTTCTTTTCTTCTTCATTACTATCTTTTCCTTCAATAACTTCAATTCCTTTTATTGTTTTAAATAGATAAATACTTCCTGGCATTAATTTCATTCCTTTTCCTTTTTCTTCTAATTGATAACTAATTGGCATTTGAACTGCTTTACAAAGATATTCTTCTCTTCCTCTAATTTCATATATTTCTGGTCTTTTATCATAATATTCACTATATCCTCCTAAATGAACAATAAATTTCCCTTTAAAGATTTTTAAAAATTCTTTTGGTTCTTTTCCTTGTACAACTCTAACTTGAACTGATGTTTCAACTGTACCACTTGTTTCAACAACTTTATGTGCTAATGTTCCCATATCCATTAATGATGCATCTCTTCCTTGCCAAAAATAAAGAATATGTTGAGCTTTTTCACTTCCTTCTGGATAAAATGTATATTGAATTAAAAATGCTTCTTTACTAAAGAAATGTCCATATAATTCTTTTGGATATTCAACTGTATTATGTTCTTCAATTCTTTTAATGATATATGTTCCTTCTTTAAGATTATTAAATATCATTTTTCCATTAACATTTAATATTATTTCTGTAAAATTTCTTATTTTCTTTTCTTTCATTTCTAAAATCATTGTTTCTATTTTCTTTTGTGGTTTATGTTCAACTTCTTTAGTCATTTTTTTATTTTCAATTCCTCCCATTTGAATTGGTAATGTTCCTGGATAATTACTAAACTTTTCTTTAAATAATATATTTTCTCCATTTTGATTAATTTTTACCATAAGTATTGGTTTATTTCTTTTTCTAAGTTCATTCCCAATAATATTTCCTATTTTCCTACAATTAATTGTTGATGTTACACTTTGCCATACATAGATTTCGGTGCTTGTACTAATAATATTAACTGTTCCTTCTTTTAATATTTCTTTTGGTGGTAATGTTGTATTTCCATGTTCATAAATCATTCTAACACTTAATGGATTTTTTTCATTCTTTTCATTATGAATTATTCTATATATTCGGATTATTTCTGGTTCTTCTTTATCTTGTTCTTCTGTACTTTTATTATTTCCTTCTTTTTCTTCTTTATTATCTAGATTAAATTTTGTTGGTTGACATCCAATTTTTTTCCACATATCTGATTCTCTATCATCTTTTCCATGTGTTAATAATATAACTTTACATTTGTCTCGTTCTTTTTCTGAAATTCTCCTTGCTAATTCTTCTGCTTTAGATCTATTAACTTTAGGTGAATATTGTCCTCTCCAAACATAAATCCCTTCTTTACAAAGTAAAACATATGAATTCCATGGATTTAATTCTTTTTGTTTTAATTCAATAACATATGATCTTAATCTTCTTCTTCCTTTAATTTGAATGAGAAGTGTAGGTTCTCCTTCTATTAATTTTTTAAAGTCTGTAAAATATTCTTCTCCTAAATTGGATTGTTCTTGAATATATTCTTCATTAAGTTCATTGTCATTAGTTAAAATATTTCCTCTAATTCCAAGTTCATTCATTATATCTCTTGTTCTTTTCTTTCTTTCCATAATTTCTTCTTTCCATGCTTTACATTCTTCTGTTTTAAATTCATGTTTAATTCCTTTTTCTTTCATTTCAATACTCATTTCTCCTTTATCTTCATTAATATCAATATTTTCAATATCTTTTAAATATATTTTTACTATTGGAGTACTGTCCGTTCGATTCTTAAAAATAAATATTTCATTTGCAACTAATGTAAAAATGATTTTTGAATATCCTCCAAATATTCCTTTAAAATAATATTCCATTTCATCTTGTGCTGGTGTTCTTCGGAAATCTTCTAATTCTTCATCAGCTTCTTCTCCTTTTAAATTATTTGGTGTACATGCATTCATCCATTTCTCTAATTCTTCTTCATTTTTACATGCTAAATGAATAACATTTCCTTTACTTGTTAATTGGAATGTATTTTTTCCATATGATTTAGGGAAAATCCCTTCAGTTTTACTTAAATGAATTACTCGATTTAAGAAACATTCCATTTCACTATTTCCTGTTGCTTCTTCTGTCCACCATGTAATATTTTGACTATATAATATTCCTTTTTCAATATAAAAATATCTATGTTTAATTGTACTAAACATTGTTGGTTTAATACAATATAATAATCCTTCTATTTCTCTTTGTGTTTTTTCTTCTTCTTTTGTTTCTTTTGTTTCTTGTTTTTCTTCTTCTATTTCTTCTGCATTTTCTTGAAGAATTTCAAATGTTGTTTGCCATTCTTCGGCTTCTTTTTGACTATTAACAAAATAAACATATTTCTTTTTGAGTTTTCCTTTTATTACTTCATCACTTTCTTCATCAATATCAATAACAATTCCAACTTTCCCTTCAATTTCTTCAGTTCTATTAAATCCTGTAATTTTTATTATATTAATAATAATTGTTGGAACTGGATCATCTCTATTATTAAATATCATTACATATTTCTCATTCATTTCACACCATCTCTTAATATAACTATTCCATATCCATCCTCTTTCTATTTCTTCAATTCCTCCACTTAATTTTAACTTTTTCATTTTTTTCCCTTGTGTTAAATTATATTTTTCTAATTTTTCTTGTATTTTACTTTTACCTCCTTCTTCAATTCCAATTTCATAAATACTTTTCATATCTTCTGGTTTTAATGAAACACTACTTCTTCTTCTAGAATTTCTTTTACTTCCTCCTTGTTGACTAGATCTTCTTTTCTTAGTATTATCTTCTTGTGTTTGTGGAATAAGCCATTCTCTTGCTGTATATTCTGGAACTCCACTAAATACATTTTCATATAAATCTTCTTGATAAATTGTTTTCCCTTCTTTTCTAGGTAAACTAAATGAAACATTGTATAATGTATCACATTTATTATTTAGTAAAACAAATCTTCCTATTTCACATTTTTTAACATCATATAGTCTTTGTGGTACAAATGCACTTCCAAATATTCCTTCTTGAATATTTGTTTTTCCTAAATTAACTAAATTCGTTCCTTGAACTTCATATGTAAATATTTGATTTCCTCTTCCTGTAAGATAAATTAAATTATTATTATTATCATAATAAATGCTTAATGGTGATGGTTGATTATCAATAATACTTTTACTAATAATTCCTTGTTTTCTTTGATCAAATAAACTTATTGTTCTTTCTCCTTTTTTACTAAATCCACTAACTACAATATATTCACTTCCTTCAATAAATACTCCTTTTAATCCTTTTACTGTTTCTGCAACTCCATAACTTGTAATTGCTTCACTTGATACTCTTGGATCATAAAGTCTATACATAAAATCTTTAGAAATTGTCATAAAGTTTTCTCCATAACATCCTTCCCAATTTAATGTTAATACTTCTGCGGATCCATTATTTACTTTAATTACTTCTTCATTAGGTTCCGTAATATCATAAACTTTAACTGTTCCATCCATACAACTACTTGCAAGTAAATTATCTGCATATGGATGAAATGTAACATTAGTAATTCGTTTTTCTTCTTGAATACTAACTTTTGCTTCACTCATATCACTTGTTAATCCATCTGGCATAATATCCCATATTTTAATACTACAATCTCGAGACCCAGTGCAAAGCATTCTTTCATGAAATGGTGAAAATTCAAATGTTGTTATTTGTTGATTATGTGCTTTAATAAGATATGGTTTATCACTTATTCTTTCTGCTTTATTCATTATTCCTACATACATTAATCCATCTCCACTTGACTTCCATGGAATTCCATAAAATTTACTAGACACTTGAATAATTGGTTCATTTCCTATATTTGGATGTACATTTCTTATCCATGTATTTGCATTCCATGTTTCTCCATAAATATTTTTAAATTTACTTCCTGATACTGCTTTAGCATTAGCACTAAGTGACAATGTTCTTCTTGAAACACTCATTCTATTTTTAATTTTATAGTTGTTAATTTAAGAGATGATCGTTATTTCTTTCTCTATTCTTGTCGTTTCTATTTTTATCCTTTTCTAGTTCTTCTCTTTTCCTTTTTTGATGTTTTCTTATTTTTTAGTATTATTTCTAACTTCTTTCTATTTAAAATATTCTGTTTAATTTGTTTTAAACTTAATTAAATTATTTAAAATACCTTTCTAAAAAGAGTTTTTGTATTCCAAGAGTAACTGAGTCATATTCTATAGATAATTTATAGATTGTTTGCTAAATGATTACATTTCTGAATATTATTAATAAAAGAAGAAGAAGAAGAATAACAAACCAAAATAAATGGATATTGTTTTATAAACTTTTGAAGTTGAGTAAAGATAATAAAACAATTCTCATCATCTGGAAGTGAAATGTTATAAAGAACTCTTAACCATAACACATGAATAACAAATAATGGTTGTTCATCAATAGATTGAATAAGTATTTGTGTTAATTCTTTTGATTTTAATATTATTTCTATTTCATTGTTTGTTTTCCATAATCCAACTGTTTTCTTTGTTAATAAACAAATAAATAAATAAACATTTTGTATTATACCTTGTGCAAATGGAACAAATGGATTACATATTAATTTTTTATTTTTTATTTGTTCTTGTATTATTTCATTCATTGTAATGCTTTGTGTTTTATCTTCTCCTTTATATTTTTCATACATTTTATTTTGTGAAATATAATATGGAACTTCTTTTTCTTTATAATGAAAAAACCATACAATAATAATTAATATTGTTTCACTTCTAATACTTGGATATTCTTTTTTAATAAATTCAATCATTGACCCTTTACATTCTTTCATTTTTGAAAATAATTTAATTATATTAAATGTATCGCCTATTTGACTTGAACAAAATGGTAAAATATCACACTGACAAATATCCATAAAATCAATTTGACTTTCACATCTATTAATTCTTTCATCTACTTCAATTCCTTCAAATGTAACACTTGGAAGACTTAAATTATCTCCACATTTCTTTGTCATTTGATATACTCCTGCACTTATTTTCCCTTGATTAAAACAAAATTCAGTAATCAAATCTAAATGACTTTCTGTGTTTTCTTGACTTGAACTTAAAATATCCATTATCATTTTAATAAATTCATCATCACATATCCCCATTAATGGTATAATTCTCTTAACTAATATGTCTTGTTTAAGTATATTTCTATAATATTCTTTTCCTTTTCCATTTACATAAAAATAAATAATGTTTTTAATAATTGATTTAACAACATATTGATCTTCTGTAAGTAACATCTTTTTATTACTCAACATCCCATCTATTAACTTTGAAAATATTGAAATTGACTTGTTAAATTCTTCATTTCTTTGTTTTATTTTTAAAATGTCTTGTTGAAGATATAATGAACTACATTCATTTACAACATATATTAGATTTATATAGTCTTTACGATTTTTTGGCTTTTCAAGTATTTGTATTTCTTGTTGAATTAAATATAATGTTTTTCCATAAAACACTGCTCTATTATGATATTTTACTAATATAAAATCTTTATAATGTTTATATGCTGCTGGATGCATTGCCATAGGAATAAACCATGATGGTCCAACCAGTTGAATAAAATTAGCTGGTAATGGAATGTCTGAATTTATTAAAATGAATAATGCTTGAGTGAAAGAGAATGTTCCAATTATTATTTCTGATGAAACCTCTCCAAATAATTGATATAATACCTCCGCTTGAAAGATTTTACTTATTTTATCCATAAATAAACTAAACTTATTCCATTCTTCTGAAGTATGTTTAATTAATAAATATTCTTGTAATGTTTTAATAATTACTCTTACTATCTCTTTCCCATGCTCTAAATATTCTCCAAATGCTCTTTCTAATATTCCTTCTCTAAGAATTAATGTTGGTGAATGATGTTTACAATGATTAAATCCTCCGTTTCTAAATATTCCACAATCACAATATCCTACAGTGTTTGTATGTTCTTGAACATTATGCCCAATATGTTCATTTGGATTATAACATTCCCCACAAATAGTTACATATCTTCCATAACATGTTAAACATATATAACTTGTTTTAAGTCTTTGAAGACATTGTCTTCTAGGTGCAAATTTTGAGAAATAATTAACAATATCATCTAATGATGGAAGTTGAAATACTTGATTAATAAAAGAATTAATATTATTATCATCTGTATTTAAATAATCTCTTAAACAATTTGGAAATTGAATTTCAAAATCAGAAATTTGAATAGAATGAAAATAATCAATGATGGACGACATACAGTGAAGTTTGTACTGAATGTTCTTGACTAAAAAAAAAGAACTTAAAAAAATTAAAAAGAAAAAAACTGATTTTCATAAGAAATGCAAAACACATACTTTGTTATTATTGGTAGTAATGATAGATTACTTTATGAATATCCAAAAGAAAGTGCAATGAAATATGCATCAGATAATGAATATGTCTTAAACCAATTTGTTATTCTTTCTGCATTAGACTTTATTGAAGAAAAGAAGAAAACAACACCAAAAATGTATTTTAAATCAATTGATGTTTATGGGTCACATCATCTATCTGCATTTGTTACATCAGGAAATATTAAATTTGTATTAATGTCAACAAGTAAAACAGATGATACAAAAGGATTTTTTACAGCAGTTTATGAGGATTATGTAAAAATTATATTAAATCCATTTTATGAATTACAAACACCAATTGAATCCGAAGGACTTAATACACATATTAAACAATTATTAAAACAATACAAATTAGAATAATTGATGATTTACAAAAAGATATAGTTTGAGATATAGAAAAAATAAGAAAAAATAAAGGGTTTTTTAGAAAAAAGGAACTTAAAAGAAACAATAAAATATATGGGAAGAAATCCATTTAATCAAACTATCCATCATGAACGTCAACAACCAAAGTCAATGAGAGGATTAGGTAAACTTGAAAGAAGAAAGGATTTTGTTAAAAGAGCACACATCAGAAAATTACAAGAAGAAACAACAGCATACTTAAAAAGAAAAGCATCAAATAAAAATCCAGATGAATTTAATTGTAAAATGCAAAATATGCGATTACAAGGAAAAGTGGTAATTGACATTAGACCAAAAGAAGGACAAAGTGCACAAGAATTAGAAAGACTATTAATGATACAAAAAAATGCATTAGTACGATTACAAAAAAAGAAAATTTTTATACGAGAAAAAAGAATTGTATTTAATGAAGAAGGAAAAGGAATAGAAATGGAACCAATTGACTTAGTAGATGTAAGTAAAATCAAAGAAAAAATAGATGCTCAAAAAATCATTGAAGAACAAGAAAAACGACAACAAGAAATTAATAAACTTCAAAAAGAAATTAAAATAACAGAAAGAAAATTACAAGAAATAAGTAAAATTGAACGAGAACAAGATAAAAGAAAGAAAATAGAAATTAAAGATGAATATGGTGATGTTATTGCAACACATTATCAAAATACAAGAAAAAAATAAAATAATTTCAATGTAAAGAGAAAATGAATTGGATATTTTTAAATTAATTTATCAATTTTTATGTATTTTTTTTTCTTTTAAGAAAGAATAAATTAATTATAAAATTTTAATTGTCCATGATCCTTGTTTAGTTGCTTGTTTTAAATATATTGGAATATCATTTCTTTCAAGTTTCATTTTTATTATACTTATTCCTGAAACTATTGTTTTTTCTGCTTCAAATTCTACACAAACAAATGGAAAATCACTTGTTAATGGTTGAATCCCTTCTTTATAATTAAATTTAATTATTCCATTTCCTATAATATTCCATTTAATTTTTTGTTTATTTTGATTATTATCTTCTATTTGTCCTTCTCCATCAATTACTCTAACACTTTCTATATATTTTGGTTTATTAAATACTAACCAACATTTCCCTATAACTCTTTGTTTAATGATACTATTAAATTTAATGTATGTATTTCCTTTTTCTATTTTAATTTTAACATCAAATGGTGCAACAATATCACCTTTTAATTTATATGTTAATACACGAACAGATCCAAATGTTAATGGTACATTTATTAATCCATTAATTGGATTATTTCCTTGAAATTCAACATCATCAGGATATTTTAAATACATTGTTAATGGAAGACATTCACTACTTTTAACATTAATAATCCCTTTTATTGTCCCATTGCTATCAAGTGTTTCAATATGTTCTACATAAACTCCTCGTGTTTCTGTATTTGTTTTGAATATTTGTGTAATTGAAAAATCAGTTGACATTGGTGATACAATTTGATATGGTTGGATTGATGTTTTATCAAGCATTTCTTCAATCACTTCACTCACTCGAATTAAATTATTCCTAATAATCGTTTCTGATAATCCATTACAGAAATCGGTAATTGCAGTAATAATTGAAAATATATGAGATATACATATTGAAGGAGGTTGATTAATTAAGTCAAATGAAACAAAATGAAGATTATTTCTAATAACACGAATATATTGGACTGAGTCAATAACAAACACAGTTGGTGAATATTGGGTTAATAAATGTTTAATATAAAAGTCAATACACCTAAAATATTTTCTATCATTACCACAATAAAGTACATCACCAGATAGATTAAAAATAGTGATATTATCAATTGCCATAAGGAAGAAAGAGAGAATGGTTTATAAGTTTCAAGAAAATCCTAAAATCTGAAGAATAAATCTTCAAAGTGATTATGAGATTAACAAGAAAGAATAAAAAAAAATAATATAATAATAATTATATCTCGAAAAAGGAAAAAAAAAAGAAAGAACTAAAATGAAGAAATTAATCAGTGTGAATATGAACACACCTACAATTAAAGCACTAATAATTATTGATTTAGATGGAAAACGAATATATAGTAAATTTTATGAAAAAAATCCAAATGTTCCATTACATAAACAACATGATATTGAAACACGAATTGCTAAAGCAGTTTCAGGAAAAGGAAATAGTGAATTATTTTTATTAGATAAATATGTTGTTTTATATAGAATGGTATCAGACCTTATTATTGCAGCATTAACAGATCCACAAGAAAATGAATTATTTGTTAGTAATGCATTAAATTGTATTGTAGAAGGATTTGAAATAATATTTGATAAAGGATTAGATAAAAAGATAGCATTAGAATTTTATGATAAAATTGCAATTGCTATTGATGAAGTTATAGATGATGGAATTATTCTTGAAGTTGATTCAGAAGAAATGGCTAATAGAGTTAGTTTTAAGAATATTAAAGGAAATGAAACAGGATTTGGTGGAGATGGTACATTTACTAGTGCATTAAATTTTGCTAAAGGATCATTATTAGGACTGTGGAGAGGTAAATAATGATATTCATCTTCTTTTTTAATTCATTATTTTTTTATGTTAATTAAT
>NW_008579326.1:332-7406 GCF_000257125.1 Entamoeba nuttalli P19 | reverse complement strand
AAAAAGAAAGAAAAGAACGAAAATAATAAATGAAAAATGATAAAATTTATATTTTTTTCATTGAAATTTTATTTATCTAAATCCATCTTCTGTAATTTCAAATGGAATATTACCATTTTGTAAACGAGATGTTGTTTGTATTATTGCTTTATATTTTGATTCTGTTTGATAAAGAAATATAGAATTTTTAATATATGATGTAAATATTACTCCTCCATTCCTTAAAAAATATGTAAGAAATGGTGCTGATTGAGTATAATCAATGGATGTGTAATTACTATTAATTTTCTTTGTTGTTAAATGATTTACTATAACAACTGATAAATAATATTTATTTGAATATATTGAGAGAATTTGAATTATTCGATGAAGTGCTGCTAATCTAATTGTATCATTACACATAGCTTTCTTATAAAATGTAGGTATTGAATCAATTATTATTAGTTTTACCTTATTTAATTTATTATTTATTGATAAAAGTGATGAACAAAGACTCACAATATCATGTGGCTGATATACATGAATTTTTTCAAGTATTTCTTTTACATTAAGTTTATATTCTGGGTATGAAGCACATATACACTCTGCCATTCTTTGAACTCTAGAAATACAAAATTGTGAATATGAATCATAATAAATACATTCAGAATTTAATCCTCCTATCTCTTCAGGTAATTGAACATTACATGCTATTTGCATACTACTTTTATTATTATTATTATTTATTATTTATCATTAAACAAACCATAATTGTGATTTTCCACTTCCAGGAAATCCAACTATTTGTGTTATTTCACCTAATGAAATTCCTCCATTTAAAAATTGATCAATTTCTTGATTAAATGTTGGGATATTTCTAACTTTCTTTTCTTTAACTTCCTCAACAAGTTCTTTTAATGTTTTTGTTTTCATTTATTTGATTTTTAGTTCATTGGATTTATTCATTTCTTTCATTTCTTTGTCTTGAATAAATAATATATTGTGTATGTTTTATTTATTAAACTATTCTTCTCTAAACATCTTACTTAAAATAATACAAATATTAAATCTTTTTATCATTAAAACATCTTAATAAGTAAAGAATTGAATGTTAATTCAAAGATTGAAAATAAACAAGTAAAACATCTTTTTTCATTGTTATTAAATAAAAAATAAAAGAATGTCTTCTTAAAATTTGATTAATACAAAGAGTAAATTATTAACAACATCCCTTTTCTTCTTGTTTGCTTTTATTTAATTGAATATCACCTTTTGGTAAATGTGACTCATCAAAATTAATAGCTTCAAAGAGTTGTATAAATGTTTCTTTAACATCTGTTTGTTTAATTATTTGGTGTTACTTAATTTAAGAAGAATGAAAAAAAAAAACAAACTATCTCCTGTTTTAGCTGATGCTTCAGAAAATAAAATACCTAATTCTTTTGCTAATTCTTCTCCCTCCTCAGAACTTACTAGTCTTTCTTGATTATTATCTGCTTTATTTCCTACAAGCATACAAACAACATCTGGTTCTGCTTTGAAAATTTCATCACACCACCCTCTAATATCTTCAAATGATGTTCTATTAGTAACATCATAAACTATTACTGCTCCTCTACTCCCTCGATAATACATAGAAACCATTGACCTATATTTCTCTTGTCCCGCTGTGTCCCATAATGCTAATTTAATTTCTTGCCCTTGCTTTATATAACTTGTAGCAATAAAATTAGCACCAATAGTTGCTTTTTCATTTGTACTAAACCCTCCCTTTGCATAACGGTTAACTAATGACGTTTTACCTACACTTTGGTCTCCAACAAGACAAATTTTATAAATATTCAAATTCATTCTTTCTACGTTTACCTTCTTTTTTGAAGTTCGTTTTAATATTAGTTCACCTTGTTTTATCATCAAATGGAACTTCCACAATTCTTTCTTCTTACTATCTCTTTCATTTTCATTTGTATTGGAATTTGGTTGTTCTTTAAAATTAAGGCACTCCAACCAACTCAGCCTTTACAACATCCTCATAAAAAGAAGTTCAATCGATGCACTGACTTTAGGGTTATTAGAAAAGAAATATGGCGTGCTTTCCAAAAACATTATAAACCCCTTATTATTCAAGCATCAAGTCTTCAACGCAGAAAGAAAGAATTAAATGACCGTATGATGAAGGGTGAAAATTGTCAGGCAGAAATTGACCAACTTAAACAAGATATTCAGAAATGGTCAAATAGAAGAGATGGAGCAGCTGAACATGTTTTCAAAAAGGCTAATTCATTTATTCCTGTCCAAGACAAAATGGATTTACATGGTCTTTTTGTTGGAGATGCATTAAAAATTGTACAAAGAAAGTTACCTAATCTTAAGAAAAATAAAGACATTCATACAATGAGAATTAGTTGTGGAGTAGGTAATCATAATGGTTTAGGATATTCAAAGATAGGAAGAGCATTAAGTAAAATGTTAAAGAAAAATAATATTCAATTTTGGATTGACCATAAAATTGGGTTTGTTAATGTTAATATGAAAAGTGTTCCTGATAAAATTGAATATGAAATTACAACAATCAGGATAGAAGATCATATAGATGAAATAACATTAAAAGAAAAAGAAATTAATTTTGGGAATGAAGAAAATGATGATAATTCAAATGAATAATTTTTTTCTTTTGAGTTATAAAAAAAAAACTAGAGAAAGTACAAACAATTAATAATAATAATAATCAAAGATTAAAGATGAAAATAATATAGAAGATGAGTTTAGTAAGCATGTAGATGTATTCTTGCATAATCTATCTTTGTTACTCCACATTGTAATTTAATTGATCCAATATAATTAACTTTTTGTGTAACTTTACCTTGAAGATATGGTGTTATTCGATTAATATATTTTGTTTCAAGTTCTAATTCTAATTCATTTGGTAAAGGGGTTGAATAAAGAAATGTTGGGTCATAACAATTCCATGGTAATGGAGGTAAGGCAATTGGAACAATAGTTTGATTAACATTTGTTTGAATTGATGTTAATATATTATAATGAGTCAATTCAAAATAATGGAAAGGTTGGAGACTAATAGCTGATATTAAAGCAATAAGGGAAATGACATGAAAAGAAGAAAATACAATACAAATAATTAGAGTTCTATAATTATATGAACAATTAAAATATACAAGTAAAAGCATTGTTAATATACTAATAAATAAAATAATATAAAGAATAGCAATTAAAACTCCCATTATTCCTACAATTAATGTTATAGTTATTGAACTCATTATTATTGTTATGATTATTGACCATATTGTAAGTTGTAATATACTCCACCAATTATTTTCTTTAAATGTTTCTTTCAAACTTTCTTTTTTGATTATAAATTCTTTTACTTCCGAATTATTAATAATAACAAATATCCATAAAATACAACTAATGAAGATAAGTGTTATTTCAATCAAATAAACAGGACTTATGAGCGGAACAATAAGTGCACTAATAGAAAATAAAATTGACATAAAAATAACGAAATATGTTGGTCCAAAACAATGACTAATTGTTGATCTTTTTTCTTTTTTATGAATTGGTTTTAATATTTCATCTTTTTGTTCTTTAAATTCTTTTTCAATTCTAATTAATTCTTTAATTGTTTTATTTATTGTTAAATTAAGGTTTTCACTTTCTATCTTTTTATTTCTTCTTATTGTTTCACTTTCTTTTTCTATTTCTTTTAATGCTTCTACCATAATAGGAATTATTCCAAGATAATCTACTGTAAGTCCTCCTTCTTCATCTATTTGTACTAATTCAGGATAAATTTCTTTAACTTCTTGTGCAATAAATCCATATCTGGGTGTTTTATCTTCTGGGTCTCTTAAATATTTAAATTCTCTACCAGATAAATGTTTTAATCCATATAATGCTTTATCAATTTTTTCAATTTCTTTTTTATTTCTTTCATCTGACCTTACAAGAAATCCTTCATTTGAAAAAATTTCTCCTAACATATATAATTGTTGTACTTTATTTCTAATTCCTTTAATTTTTAATAATTCATTTATTTGATATTCTTCATTATTTCTTTCTTCTACTATTTGATACTCTTGACTATTATTTAATATATTTTCGGTAGTTTCACTGTCTGTTTTAATTATCTCATTATGTCCTAAAAACTCTCTTTTTTCTTCTATACCTCTTATTCTTTTTTCCTCTTGTTTATTCTTACTTTGACTCTCTTTCTTTTGAAGTTCATTTAGTGCAACTCCAATGAGTGGTGCAAGTGTTTCAGTAAATGCAAATGGATATGTTTGTCTTCCTTGTGTTTTATCAACTAATTTAATCATGTATCTTTCACAAATTTTCTTTATTTTATCTTTCTCATTAGAATTTTTAAATGATGTTAATAACATGTTGTCGGGATTATTTCCTTCTTCTGCAAGAAATTGTTTAATGTGAGAATCCCAAACATGTGCATAACAATTATATCTTGTTTTAGGTGGTTCATTACATCCAGGATAATTACATTTCCAATTCTTTTTACGTTGTTTTAGTGTTCGTGGGATTTCCTTGACAGGGACATTGACTATTCCACCGCCACCATTCATTTCCTATGATATTTAGATTTTTGTTTTGTCTCTTGATAAAAATCAAAAAATCAAAAAGAAAATAGAAAAACAGAACTGAACTTAAAAAAATGTATTATTTTAAGACATGGGAAAAATCAATGTATTAATAGTAATCTTGTTATGCATTGCTGTGGCTGGAAAAACAAATAAGAATGTTGAAAAGATGGTAGAAAATGCAGTCCAAAAACAAATGGCAGCGGAATATGCTCGAGCATTCAAAACAAAAGACATTGAAAAACAAAATAGAACAGCAGAAGAACAGGCACGTATCAGACAAATAGAAGGGGAAAAGAAGAATATAGAAATTAAAGGAAAAAATATCACAGCAGAGATTGAAGGAGTTAATAAGAAGATAACATATTTAATGGAAGAACAAAAGAAAATTAATGAAACAATTAATTATGCACGTCAACATGCTGATGAAAAAGCAGGTAAATTTAATGAAATAATGAAAAAGAAAATTGAAGAATATCAAAAAAATAAAAAAGAAATGGAAAGATTAACCGAAAAAAGAGAAGAATTAAATGATGTTAGAATTGAGAATATTAGAAGTATGGGTACTGCTAAGACACAAGTAGAAGAAATGGCAGAAGAAATGAGAAATAGAAGAAGAATGATAGGGGATCTTGAAAGGAAAGAAAAACGAAGAGCAAAAACAGCAAAGATAGTAGCAAGAGTTAGAAAAATGGAATATCAAAAATTAGTTAAAAGATTAAAAGAGTTAGAAATGGCTAAAGAAGAAATTCGACGAATAGAAAAGAAAGAAGAAATGAAAGACAAAGCCATAGAAAAGAAAGAAGCTAGAGAAAGAGCAATAAGAGAACGAAAAAGAAAAATCTTAAATACAAAATTAAAAGCAGCTAAAATTGCAGAAAATGCAGAAATGATTAATATGATTTATAAACAATTAGCTGAATTAAAAACATATAAAAAGAAACAAATCCAATGTGCACGTAGAACATTTGAAAAATATAAAGAGAAAGAAAGAGCAAACATAGAAAAGAAAAAAGGAGAAATACTTGATAGAAAATTAAAAAATGAAATTCAAGAAAGAAAAGGACAATATTTAATGAAAGTTAAAAGGGAAATTCAAGAAGAAATAGATAGATTAAGATTAGAGAAAGAAGCATTTGATGAAGAAAGAAAAGTAGAAAATAGAAAAATCGAAGCATTGAAAGCTATTGGAGATAAAGAAATTAAAGAAAGTAAGAAGAGACTTTCAATAAGAAAAGAAATGATGAAAATGAAACGAGAAGAATTACTCCGAGAAGAAATGAGAACAATGAGAAATAAAAACGAAGAATATTCAAATCGTGTTAAGAAAGATATTATGAAGAAAGCAGTAGAATCAAGTAAAAAAATGAATCAAAAAAGAAAGAAATTACAAGAGAGTTTAAGACGATTAGACACGAAAATTGCATTAAAAAAGAAAGTATTAAAACTTCAAAGTCAAGATGCTAATATGGGAAGTGCAATAGAAAGACTTGAAATTCAAAAATTAAAAGACGAATATTATAGACTTGCAGCATTAAAGGAAAGACAAAAGATGCAAATTAAAGCTAGTAAAGAATTAATAAAACATAATACACAAATAGATGATTTAGAAGATATTGATAATAGAGCAAAATATGCATTATATCAAACAATATTAAGTAGAAAAGGTGTTCAAAAAACACTTATTAGAGATACTAAAAAGAATTCTAAGGAAGCATTAGAAGAGTTAAAGAAGAAACTTAAGAAAGAATTTATGTTGAAGAAGAAAGTTATGAATTTGAAGAGATGTTTGAGAACAAGGATTGCTATGAATGATGAGATTAAGAGAAAAGAAATAGAAAGAAGATTAAAAGTAATGATTAAGAGAGCTGTTATTGCTAGATTAAATTCAGCTAAAACAGCACGATGTGTTGGTAAAAATGAGTTAGTTGAGAAGATGATGAAGAAATAAAAAAGATTTTTAATTCATTAGGTTTTAAGTAGTTAAGTTACTTAACATTTTGTTTTCTTTTCATTAAAGCATAAACATTGATGTGTTATGAAATATTATTTCTTAACAAACAAAGTTTGAATTATACAAACAAAATATATTGAAGTGTCAATAAGTTTTAATAAAGCTATTCATGTTAATTAAAAGAAATAATCTTATCCTTTATGACTTTTTCATTGGTTATAAGAATAAATATGTCATGGAATTGATAAATCCTTACTTTATTGTATTTAGTAAGAAAAGGATTGATAAAGTAAGTAATTGTGTTTTGTTTGTTTAGAACTGTTTTTGTTTATAAGATTTATAAAGGAGTTGTGTTGTTTCCAAAACAATAAAATGTGCTTGGGTAATTAACTGGTACATCAGTTATAAAATTTAAAGTGTTGAATGAATTAAATACTGTTGTGATGGTATTTTATAAATTATAAGTTTATATCCTTTAGAACTCAGTATTTATAATATAACAACATAGTGCAATTAAAATCCAACAAT
>NW_008579326.1:0-322 GCF_000257125.1 Entamoeba nuttalli P19 | reverse complement strand
ATTTTATAAATTATAAGTTTATATCCTTTAAAACATAGTACTTATAATATAACAACACGGTGCAATTAAAATCCAACAACAAGTAATCTTTTTGTTCATAAAAAGAAGAATGATAATAAATTTACTGAGAATGAAATATGATTTACTGTATACTTTATTTTCAACATAATATATTCATGAACAGAAATGAATAAGTAGGTATAATTGAATAATAGAATGACCATATGAAAAGAAGTTGTTCAATTGACTTGATGTTTTTTTGTCAGAATGATTAAACAAGAAAGACAGAAAAGAAGGATAATTCTAAATTATTGAAAAAAAA
>NW_008579325.1:0-1275 GCF_000257125.1 Entamoeba nuttalli P19 | reverse complement strand
TAAAACTACACAAGATACAGGTAAAACTACTGAAGATACAGGAAAAATAATAAGAATAATCAAGATGAAGAACAAAATAAAATTTCTAATCTTGATGGTGTTTCAAGTACTTTGGTCTTTTTGTCACTTATCATTACCTTTGCTTTCTTTTAATTGAAAAGTTTCAAATTTATGTTTTTCTTTAAATAATTCAGTCTAATTCAATTAATTAAAAAACATATAAATACGTTCTATATCTAAAACATATTCTTGTCAATGTTTATTTATACTTTATAATTATAAAAAAGTTGTAGTCAAGTATTTTTTCAAATGAAAAATAAAAATTTAATGAGTAATATAAATAGAATCTAAAATAAAATTTGAGTAATAGAGAAGTAGAAAAAATGGTATAAGAAACTGAAAATTTTTGAAGTATTAAAAAACGAAAATAAAGAATTATAAATATGATAAAATGATTAATAAAAACACAATATGAAAGTATATATAAAATAATTAAATTAAAAGTTAATAATAATATATGAGAATGGATAAATTAAATTAAAGTTACAATAATAAAAGATGTTATTAACACTTTATTCTGCACAAAATAAATGAAATAAATAGTAATTATAATAAACAATATTGTTTATTTATGAAAGACTGAAAACATAAAAAATATTCATTTAAAATATAAGAATAGATCCAATAAAATTAAAAGGGTTAAGTTTAACTCATAAACAAATTATCAACTTATTAATGATATATTCTAGCATTTGATTAAAGAATTTAATAAAAATTACAGAACTACATAAATTAATTCAACAGAGTGGATAAAATACAAATAACTATTGTAAAGTAATATAATAAGAAGAAAATTCAAAAACTATTCATATAATCAATAAATATTGTATTTGAATTAAAAAACAAAAAAATCTACATGAGTGTTTCAACAACATATTGAATGAAAATAAGAAGAAATTTAGATATTTAGAATTGTTATCAATGAATTAATTAAAGTAGCATTAAATTAATATTCAATTCATGAATTGAATAAGAGGAATATCGAATTGGTCAATGATAAAACAGAATACAACACGAATGATAATAACAATCAATAAGTGAATAGAGATACTAAATAAACAAACAATTATTGTATATTTTGGTTATGTACTCAATTATTAAATAAGTTATTAAAATATGAATTAATTTATGATAAATTTATTTTATTATCAAATAAATTTAATTATAATTAGAAATAATTTAGAATTATTCGGGTACGAAAATTAGCAAAGAAAA
>NW_008579324.1:0-1285 GCF_000257125.1 Entamoeba nuttalli P19 | reverse complement strand
ACCCATAACCAATTCATAAACAGGTGATGTTTCATCTTTATCTTCAACTGATTTAAGTGTAGTAATCATGATTTGATTAGCAATTAACCAATAATCTGGTGCAATATTATTGACTTTTTTAATTTCAATGGCTTCTTTATCTTTTTCAATCATTCTTGTTAACAATTTTCCTTCATCTAATAACTTTAATTTTAAACAATTAACTTGTCCATTTAAAACAGATGAAACAGTCATTTGAATTGTTTGTCTTACTACTGTACATAAATGGTCTCCATAAAAAACATCCATCATTGAGCCAAGTACATTTTCTGTAACAATAGTATCATATACTTGTTGGAATCCACTTAATACAAGTGAAAGAATAATATAAACAAGATTATTTGTAATACTACCTACCTTCCTTGTAGTAAATACTTTTTCAAAATCACAGACATGTGGCATTAATGCCTTAAAAATACCAGGAAGGTTATTTAAATCACTATAAGTTAAGACTGTTGAACAAGCAAGAATATTACTAATAATTCTAAAGCATTGTTCTACTAAAAAGTCATTATCTGATGCAAAAACATATGTAATAAAATCTTTTAAAATTGGCTCATTATTAAATCGTGTAATGAATTGTAATGCTGGTGAATCAACACTTGAAACTTTCCATAATACAACGTTATGAATGAATGATGAAATATTTCCAATAGTATCAATTGATTTAGTTGTCATCAATGTTTCTAACATTCTTGCAACAAAGTTTCTTTCACATATCCAATTAATACATCCAGTTTTTCCATTGTCATCTTCTAATTTCATTATTTGAAGAATTGTTTCAAGTAATCCAGCAAGGTCTTGATGTGCCATAATTGTTTCTAAAATATTTTCATTTTTAATAAATAAGTCATAAACAACTGAACCATCTACTTGAACTAATGACATAAGAACTTGTCCTGCAGCACTCATTCTTGTTTCATTTTCACTTAATAATGCATCAAAAAGATAATTAACTAATTCTGGATTAATTCCAATAGCATCTACAACTTTTACTGGTTCATCCCCAAACATTGACGAACAAATCATATGGTATTTTGAACAAAGGTTTTTGTCCGCATCTTCTGGAAAATCTTCAGTTGTGTATTGAAGAATTCTTTTTAAGTTATCTAGTTCAGAACAAAATTCAATAAGGTCATTATTTGAACGAAGTTCTTGATTAAAATCTTCGTCATCCATTAACTTTTCTAATGTGCAATCTTCTTTTCCAAGAAGAATGTCAATAGGTGATTGCGTGGGTGGAAAT
>NW_008579323.1:0-1893 GCF_000257125.1 Entamoeba nuttalli P19 | reverse complement strand
TTTCAATTATTTGCTTTTTTTCGTTGCCGAGAATAATTATCAGTATGTAAAAACATATTATATATCAATATAATTTAAAATAATAATAACATAAAAATCAGTATTAAAAGTAAATACTACTTAGATATTATTAACAAAAATTAAACATTATATAAGAAATAAAAAAAATATGATAAGTTATTTTATAATAGTAAAAAATAGTAAATTGATAAAAAATAAATAAATACTTAATGAATATCACAAATATAAATAACACCAACTCTTAAAAATTTACTATTTTATTATCAATTTTATACTTATTCTAAATTCAATATCAATATTTTAATTTCAATTCAATTTTTAGATAATTTCAATCATTGACACATCAAATTAATGAAAATATATGACATATAACTTTGAATTTTATTGTTGGACTTTTTACCAGTTATTTATGTACTTATAAAATGTTTAATTATTCTATACAATATATTTCAAATAATCGTTGTTTGTCTTCACAAATAATTAAAACTATTTTATATTCTTTTATTTATTCTTTTCTTGAATCGGGTATTTAAAAAAGATTGTATTTAGCATAAACATTTCCATTAATATTTCATATTCTTATTTTAAGAGGAAATTGCTTAAAGGTGTATTGTTCTAATATATAAAATAACTACTAACAAAAATATTTGATATTACACAAATCATGATTCTTATTATCAATTATTTTATTTATATTCTTTTGTTTTTGATTTAATTTCATTAGTCGTTAAATTTAAACACATAAAACAAATATCAATGATATAGTTAACTTTTTCAAATAATTCATCAACAAAAATGGCTTTATAATTTTTATTATATTTTCTCTTTTCATATTCTTAATAGTAATTTAAATACAAAACTTTTTTTATTAAAATATTAATAATATCATATCAAATACAAATAAAATTACTTCCGACTCTTTAAAAAATATAGATATATCATACAAAAATAATACAGTATTTTAATTTGATTATGTCAATATTTATTTTATTTAATTGCATTTAATGAAATTTGTACTTCATTATTATATGATAGTCATTCAAAGTATTATTAAATATTAAAATTTCTTGAATAACTGATTATTGTAGTAGTTTTATTCATAGTTAATTGTTGTTTATTAAAGTTATTTTCATTTAAATTTAATTCAGCATAACTTGTATCTATTTTACTATTTAATAATATTTCGTTTGAAAAAAAAACATTTGCTATCAAATAAATTATTAAGTACGACATAACTCTTAATAATATTTATTTTTCTTTTCCCTTAAAAATGGCTGGTATTAATATTCTTTGGAATATAATTCAAATTAAGATCTTACAATAAAAAGATTAATAAAAACAATTTATCATTCCATTCTCCATTTTATATATTATCTTGAATAAATTTTATATTCAATACTAATAATGCAATATTTTGATAGACTAAAATAGTCTTTGTTTTGGTGGAAAGTTATAATATAAAATTAAATATAAACAAATAACAACTCATCTAATAATTAATTTTTTATTATTCAACTTTTTGTAATTCTTTTAATATTGTTTTCACTTATCAAATATTCTATTACTGTAGTTCAATTGATATAAGTTAATATATTTTTCTTTTTATTATACTCATATAATAAATATATTGAATTAATGCTTATTATCATGAAATTAAATTTAATATATTAGTTTAAAGACAATAATCATGTAAATTACATAACACTACAGATTAAAACAAAAAATAAAATGGAAAATGAAAAATGAAAAATAATAAAAAGTTTTCAAAGTAACTATTATTGCAATTAATTGAAGAATTAAAATATTAATAGTTATTAATATAAAAATTATAAACAAAGTACAATTGTACAATATAAATAATAAATGATTAAA
>NW_008579322.1:0-246 GCF_000257125.1 Entamoeba nuttalli P19 | reverse complement strand
TACCAAATCATTTATTGTTAATTGTAGCTTATTATTCATTTTGTTTTGATTATTATGCATTTGATTTATATTCTGATTATTTTAACATTTCATCAATCAATTTAAAATGAAAAAGCGAAATTAAAGCGATGACTAAAAAGTAACATGTGTTTTTATGATTAACAGTATTAATACAAAAATTTATTAAACGAGAATGTTTCATATAAGATTATATCTAATAAAAATCAAATGAAAGAATGAAAAATA
>NW_008579321.1:0-1171 GCF_000257125.1 Entamoeba nuttalli P19 | reverse complement strand
ATCTTACCTCCATTATTTGGTGGATAACAATTTGTAATAACTCCTGTCAATCCTACTTGTTCTATATCATTAAATGTTGCTTGTTCATTATTCATAAAATGAAGAAGATCTTCTGCAATATCCCCTACTGTAACTGTAAATACTGCTGAAAATAACCCACATGCTTCAACTGTCTCTCTATCTTTTGCCGATGGAAGTTGTGGCATAAATTTTTTTCTATGAAGAGGACTCTTTGACAATGTATCACTCACAAGTGACTCAAGGTCTTCCATAGAAGAAGACACTAAGGAGAATCTTGCTTTTTGTGGTTTTTCTCCAATTAACTCTTTTTCATCCTCTCTTGAAAAACGTTTAAAAGTTAATAATAATTTCCCTATTTCACTTCCATTAAATGATGCCACTGTATACTTCTCTGTCGTTTCTACATTTATTCCTAATCGTTTTAATGATACTTGCACTACTCCTATTACTTGTCTTGAATTTAATTTATTATGTTTACACACTTCAATTGTTAAACGAACTGTATCTTCAGGAATAGTCATACTCCATGTTTCATTAAAGGCTGGCTTATTCCCAACAGTTGTCATTGTCCTATATTTCTTTTCATTAATTTTACATACACAATAAATTCCAGTCTCACCTTCTAGAAATTCTCCTGAATGAACTGCTACTTGGAGACAATAAACACGTGATAACTCCATACCAAGTTGATGAAGGTTTTGTGAATTACTTATATTTGCTGAATTTTGAAGACCACTCTTTTGTTTTTTAAATACGAAGGTTCTTCTCATCACCATTCAACTTTCGAGATTTGTTAATTTTCAAGATGAGATAATATCATCTCTTTTTTATTTTTTTCACTTCTTTAATTATATTTCAATATGAAGTGAAAAGACACCCAACTAAAAGCAACAGACCCAAGCGAACAAATTAAAAAAGTTGTCATTATGAATTATAACAATGGAATTTCAAAAACTACTCCAACAAAAAGAAACGGTAACACACAAAACCATCCTACTAACGATGTCATAGATAAAAAATGTCTCACATTGGCAAAAGCCATAAATCAACTTATTCGAGACAGAAATATTTTAGTTAAGATTGCTAAACGGCATGAAAGTGTTGCTACTCAATTTGAAGCAATGATTGCACGACACCAAACAATAGAAAA
>NW_008579320.1:0-541 GCF_000257125.1 Entamoeba nuttalli P19 | reverse complement strand
TACATTGTTCTTCAAACTCTTCTCTTGTGACCTTTATTGTACCATCAAGTTCATTACAAATTGAAAATAATTCAATTGGAAAATAACTTAAATTGCCAGAAAATGACTTTTTGACATCTTCTGCTATTGTTCTAATTTTTTTCATTGCTCTTAATTTCATTTTTTTAATTTTTTTTGTATCAGAATTCTTTACCTCAAAGAGTCTTTTGAATGTACTATCACCAATATACTGTTTTATTTTATCAATAATGATTTTAATAAGAGAGTCATCAAAATTATTTCCACCAAGATTAAGATCACTTTCATTACATATACATTCTGTTTTTATTTCATTTAGAGTATTTGGCTCTTGTTGTTTTCTCAAATCTTTTAGTTTTAGTGTTATTTCACTATTCCAATTTGGATTTATTTCAGATGTATTAAATATAAATGGTTTGTCTTGACTTAATATTCTAGAAGCAGATCTTGTTAATTTATCAATACGCAGACAAATATCTCTTTTTAATTGTCGTGTGCTTGGCAGTTCATACCATTTTTCTGG
>NW_008579319.1:0-414 GCF_000257125.1 Entamoeba nuttalli P19 | reverse complement strand
AAAGAAGGTATTGAATTTATTGACTAAGAATAACTAGAAAATAAATTGTCAGAACTATTCATCATAAAGAAGAATAATTGAAATAATAATAAATAATTATAATGATTGAACATCATTAGAAATACGATATGATTCTATTTATACAATACAATTCGATGATGTAATTTAAATTTATTTTTGAATAAATTAATATAAAATATGATAGTTTATATTTTAAATAAACATTAATTTAAATCAAATGAATAATAAATTAATTAATGTAAGAAATAAGAATGCTAAACAATGTTTTATTCATTGAAACATTAATTATTTATCATTCTTTTTATTTCATTTTATTTAAATTGGATAATTCTCATTAATATTCTTTTCATTAATTTATTAATGTTAGTTATTAATTAATTTGAAAATATAACA
>NW_008579318.1:0-270 GCF_000257125.1 Entamoeba nuttalli P19 | reverse complement strand
TAAATTGATAAAAATAAAGTTTGAATTGAGTTGATTATAAGTATTGAAATAAATGAAAGAAGTTATTTTCGATATTTTGATTATTAAAATAATAAATATGACTGTCAACAAATTATGTTCTGATATTATTCTTGATAGTCTTGATTGATTTTGAAAATAAGAATGACTTTAACTATGAATTGAAAATTGACATTCATTTCATATTATGATTCAGGTTATTATTGATTGTTACTTGATGTTATTGTAGTTAGTATTTTAATTAATTTTTTT
>NW_008579317.1:1073-1187 GCF_000257125.1 Entamoeba nuttalli P19 | reverse complement strand
AGCACTTCTTTGTTTTATTTCTTCTTATTATTAGTCTTCTCAAACTTCTTTCTGCTTAACCTTTCTTTTTAAGTTTTTGTTTGTTTTCTGCATTAATTTTAAACATTTCCTTTT
>NW_008579317.1:695-831 GCF_000257125.1 Entamoeba nuttalli P19 | reverse complement strand
GTATGGTGTTTCAGACATGCCACCTTCGATTTATAAAAAAATAAAAGAAAAAAGAAAAAAAGAAAAACTAAAAACAACAAAAATGGGAATAACAACAAGAACAACAACTCCAAATAATAAAATGGAAGAAATTCAC
>NW_008579317.1:0-587 GCF_000257125.1 Entamoeba nuttalli P19 | reverse complement strand
TTATTTGATTCAGATAAAGATGATTGGAATTATGATACAACAGTATTTGGAGAAAGAATAATAAATAAAAGAGCATATAATAATTGTTATTGAAGATAAAGAGGAAATAAATTTGGAGGATATGTTAATTCTAGAATTAATAGAATTGATGGTTTTATATATGATCTAAATTCATTTGTATTTTCATTAGAATCAAAAGGAAGAATAGAAAGAATGATGAAATTTGATATTAAAGACCCACGACATGCGTTTAAAATATTTAACCAAAAAAATGATTGGTTGTTTGAATTTGGATATTATGATATTATTATTTTTAAAGAAAAATATAAAACAAAGTCATTTTGTATTCAATCTTCATTTGAATATGAAGGAACATCAAATGCACTTTGTGGAAAACCATATCCAGAACGTTTCACACTAAAACGAGTCATAGTAATTGAAATGAATGATTCAATCTTGATTAATTGAAAATGAGCTAAAAAAGAAGAGAAAACAAATAATGTTATGAGTGTTAAATAATTAACAAATGTCAATTATACATTTTATATTTAATTCTTTTGTGATGTGTCTTTGTTATATGAATATTT
>NW_008579316.1:875-1211 GCF_000257125.1 Entamoeba nuttalli P19 | reverse complement strand
ATTTAGAAGAGAAAAAAGCAATGAATGAATGTAAAAATATAAAATATAAACAAAAAGATAGAGAATAATATTGAAATACAATACCAATAGAAGTTAATTCACTTGGAAATTTTTGTTTTAAATGGTGTGATGATATTCAAGAAATTAATATACCAACAAGTGTTATTGAAATAGGAAATTATTGTTTTTATAAATGTTCATCATTAACATCAATTAATATACCATCAACAATTAGTAAAATAGGAAATGAATGTTTTTATCATGTGGATGTGAAGAAGAATTAAAGAAGAATAAACCAATACCAGAATCTTGTTTTTATGAATATGAATATTAAAA
>NW_008579316.1:354-653 GCF_000257125.1 Entamoeba nuttalli P19 | reverse complement strand
TTATTTAATTATTAATGTGTTATGTTTATTTATTCATTTTTACTTTATTTCATTTCATATTATTTATTTGTTTCAATGTGTTGAATTGATATTTCATCTCTTATTAAATGTATATTCATTCTTTATATTGTTTTGTAACAATATTTTATTCTTTATTTTTATTCTTCTGTTTATTTCTTCCTCTTTCTTATTTATTTTAAACATTATTTCATTTCATACTTTTATTTCACAATTTTATATTCTTCTCCTTTTTATTTTATTATTATTAATTCATATAATATTTGTTATTATTTCACTCC
>NW_008579316.1:0-344 GCF_000257125.1 Entamoeba nuttalli P19 | reverse complement strand
ATAAATTTAATTATATTCTTTCTTTTATTTTAATAATAAATAACATTCTTGATCAATTTAAATTGTAATGATAATAAATAAAAAGTAAAGGTATTGAACTTCTGCAATGAAAAAAGCAAATAATGGAAAAGAATATGAAAGATATAAAAGAATAAAAATAAAGTAGAGAATATAAAAAGAAAGAAGACAAAAAAGATAATAAGGATAAGAAATAAAAGTAATAAAAGAAAAGAGATGATAAAATAAGAAAAAAATAGAAATAAAATATGTATTTTTATTGAAAAATACATAATATTCAATAAAAGTGTCTAATATAATGGTGTAAAATAATTAATATTGTTTTA
>NW_008579315.1:0-2229 GCF_000257125.1 Entamoeba nuttalli P19 | reverse complement strand
AAAATTAAAAAAAATAAAATTAAAAATTAATTTATTTTGTAATACATCCAAATGACATCTCCTCGGCTAAGTTTTAGATATAGTTTAACATCACCACTTACTACTACTCCTAATGATGTTCCATTAGTGGTATTTTTAACTAATAAAAATGATATGAATGAAGCAATGAAAAAATTACCACCATCATCAATGTTATTTTGGGTACTTCATCCAACATTAAATGAACCGTCAAAGTTTGTTATTTAAATAACATTAATAAAAATATTATTTATTTATAAAAATAGAGGAATTATTATGACCATTAAATATTATCATCTTATATTACACTATTCATTTTTAAATGACTTTGTTACAACAAAGATTTACAAAACGAAAACTCAAAAAAAGGAAATGGAACCTGTTATTACTTGTGATATTAAAAATACAACAATTAATAATATTAAAACATTATTCACTCAATTTGTTTTTTATCAACAATTCATTCAATTTCTTATGAAAACTAAATACTTTAATGATTCTTCTTCTTCCTCTCAACAAACAATTATTTTCCCCGATTTAAAAACACCTCGACTACTTTGTAATAATATTCATGGATTAAAAATAATCGAATTGGATCAAGAAAATGGTGTTTTAACATTTATAAATGAAAATTTAGAAATTATTAATCGTTTTGATACTCTTGAAGAATCAATTTGTGAATTAAAAAAGTATTTAACCACTACACAACATATTATTCAAATACAATATAATAATGATAAAGCTGATCAATTATTAGAAGAAATTAATCAACTGTGTTATTCTGAACAATTTGATCATAATAATATAGTTGATTCAATATCTTCTTACATTAAAGTTGTATGTAAATTACATGATATAAGAGTAGAAGAATCATTAGAAGCATTAATTATTAGACTATTTTCTTGTTCACCAAATGATAAAGTTAAAGTATTAAAATTACTTTTTGATCATATCCGGTGTCATCCATTATGTTCATGGGTTTATATATTATTAGGTCATTTGATAAATAGTTATAAAGATGATATTCAATCTCTATTAACAAAAGAAAAGATATCATCATCTCTCTCTCAAAAGCTTCATCAAATTCATGAATCTCTCTTTGGGGGATATCTTTTTGATGAACAAGCTCTTCCTTCAATTAAAACTATTGTCTTAAATAGTTCTTATTTAAAAAATTCTTCTCAAGAACTTGATAAGTCGTCATACCCATTAATACAAAATAAACGAAAGTCTATCTTCTTCTCAAGTCCAATGTTTCAAGAAGATGATACTTTCTTAAGAAGACAAAGTAGAAGTTTTCAACGTGCTATCACTCCAAAACATTTTGGTAAACCTCTTAAAGGAGGGATTTCACAACAATTAACAGAAGAATTATCAGGATCAAAAAATGAAATAAGAACAGAAGCTAAACGATTAGCCCAAGCATTTTTTAATGAAAGTCTTCCTTATATTCTTAAAGTAGATCAAACAGGTGTTACACTACAAAAACAAAAAAGAATAGTTAGAGATACTGAAGATGAAGGAATATATAAAGAAGAATTAAAAGAGTTAAAAGAATTAATGAAAATTATAGGAATGAGTATTGTTATGGAAAGGAATAGAGATTTAATGAAACAAATTTGTCATCTTTTAGTGACTAGTATATCATTAAAATTTAAACTAACATTTTCTACAGTTGTTATTAATCTTGAAGAATATTTTAAACATGTATTTATTTCAAGTCAAGAAAATATTATTGTTAGTATATTAATATCATGGGAAAATGTTATACAAGAATCTAAATCCCTCCGAGCATATTTTTTTTGTATTTTATTAAAAATATTTAGAATTTATATGAAAATAGCTAGATATCAAACAATTGGATTAGGATTATCAGAAAGAGTTTTAATGCCTATTTCTTTATGTCTTCAACGTCCACAAACAGAATGTTATTTAGACTCTCAATATGACCTTTTAATAGAAGTTGGTCGTTGTTTTAAAATTTTTAATAATAAATGTTTAAATGAAACACATTCAGTTCATGCAATTCAATTAATGTACGCACCTCATAATATTGGTTTATTAGCTATTACTTGTATTAAAAGATATCTTATTGATTGGGATAAAGAAACTTCAAACTACCAAGAAAATGTTAATAAATTACTTGGAAAAAAACGAGAATATTCAATTCGTTATTTCCAGGTTCTTGTTCGTTTATTACAAGTCTTTGAT
>NW_008579314.1:0-19349 GCF_000257125.1 Entamoeba nuttalli P19 | reverse complement strand
AACTTCTTTTCCAGTAGGAATAGGAGCATACGTTGGAAGCATTTGAAGAGTACTTGGTTTATTTTGAAGTCCATTTTCCATCTCTTCTAAAAGTTTAGAAACAATAATTTCCATCTTCTCTTTGTCAATAGCAAATTGATCAATGATTTCTTGCATTGTGTTTTATTTATCTATTTAAAAGTTCTTCATGATTTTTTAAGTAGAAAGATTTTTAATCTTTTTTTCTCAATCTATTTATGCAAAAGGAATTTGAAGTTCTGATCAAAGTCAATTGATAAAACCCCTTAAATTAAAACAAACTCTGAATGCCTCATACAATCAATTCTAAAAGAATCGTTTTAGTATTGAAAAGAAAAGACAATAGTCAACAATAATAAAAAATTAACAATATCTAAAAAAATCTTATGAAAGAAAATAATATACTAAGAAAAGATTCTTCAAAATAATCATTGTCTTAAACTCATATCTTATAAAAATAAAAAAAGAAATCTTTTCAAAAAACTAAATGAAGAATTATTAAGAAGCAGATATAAAATCCATGATTTATTGAAACGTTTTTAAGCAAAATGAAATCTTTCTCAAAATAATATCACCGCAAAAGAGTTTTTATAACAAAACATATTTTTACTTAAACAATTCGTATCAGAAACTTTTGAACTCAAACAGTCTAAATAAATTATAATTGATATAAAAAGAGTTTCTTTGATAGACTAATTCAATTCATAATTAATATAATGACAATCTTTATCCAATAAAAAAATAATAACAAAATCTTTTTTTCTTTTTTCTTTAATACCACAAAACCTCTTTTTCTGATATTATTGTTTATTATTTTTCTTCTTGATTAGTAACCTTATAATAAGTTTATTGAACTTATATGTTTTTGTGAAATATTCTTTATTATTTTAGTGTTATTAATTTATTGAGTAGCTTAATAAAAGAAACAAAACATTAAAAGGTAAAACGAAGATAAATTATAGGAGCAATCATTACAAAAAACAGTTATTTTTTAAACTATGGACGTTTAAAATAGCAATTTAAATAATGCTATATATAACAAATTTTAGATAATAACAAAATTTTAAGAACTTAAAAAGCTATATCAAAAATGAAAAATAACAATCTTATAAAAAGTCATTGAAATCACTAAAATAAGAATTGGATAAAAATAGGATGAAGAGAATAGTAAAACAAATAACAAAAGAACTAGAAGTCAAACGACTAAAGGTATATGAAGCCGATGATAGAACTTAAAATCAACAGTTGATGACTTCACGCGAAGATTTAGTTTATTTAAGTAAACTTGCTGAACAAAGTGAAAGATATGAAGAAATGGTTCAATATATGAAGCAAGTAGCTGAAATGGGAACTGAACTTTCAGTTGAAGAAAGAAATCTTATTAGTGTTGCTTACAAGAATGTTGTAGGATCAAGAAGAGCTTCATGGAGAATTATATCATCTCTTGAACAAAAAGAACAAGCTAAAGGAAATACTCAAAGAGTAGAATTAATTAAAACATACAGAGCAAAAATCGAACAAGAATTATCACAAAAATGTGATGATGTTTTAAAGATTATTACTGAGTTCTTGTTAAAAAATTCTACCTCAATTGAAAGTAAGGTTTTCTTCAAAAAGATGGAAGGTGATTACTATAGATATTATGCTGAATTTACTGTTGATGAGAAAAGAAAAGAAGTTGCTGATAAATCACTTGCTGCCTATCAAGAAGCAACTGACACTGCTGCATCTCTTGTTCCAACTCACCCAATTAGACTTGGTCTTGCACTTAATTTCTCTGTTTTCTATTATGAAATTATGAATGATGCAGACAAAGCTTGCCAACTTGCTAAAGAAGCATTTGATGAAGCTATTCAAAAACTTGATGAAGTTCCAGAAGAAAGTTATAAAGACTCTACTCTTATTATGCAATTATTAAGAGATAATTTAACACTTTGGACTTCTGATATGGGAGATGATGAATAAGCTTCATACCTTAGTTTCAAGTAATTCACTGTCTTTTGACTTAGTTCTTCTATATCAAAGGTTTTTCTGTTTCTATTTAATTAAAATTTATTTTGTTAAATAAGAAAAGAAATAAAAAAAACTATTAATCACTTTTTTGTTAACTAGACAAAGGTTTGTGTTAATTCCTTTTCTAATTTAGACTTATAGAAAATTCAATTTGGTTTTATAAAAGTTGGTCTAAGTAAAGCAGCTGGTGCTTTGAATATATCATATAGTACTAGTGTAGAAGATGTTTGTCTAGGAGAATTAATAACATTAGAAGGAGAACCAGCCACAGGGGTTGAAGAATTATTTTCAGTTGTTTGTTCGCTATTTGATGATTCTATTGAAGTTGCCCTTTTATAAGGAGTTAATAAAAAGGGTGTTGAAGGTGAAGTTGAACGTGGAGAAACAGACTTATCTCCAGAAGTAGATGTAGTTGATTTAGACAACATTGAAATAACTTCACTTCCATGTTTATTATGATGTTTAGAATTTTTAGAATTAGTTTGAGCACGACTTCTAAACAATCCGCTTTGTTTTTTTGATTTGTCTTTAGTTTTTTTTGATTCAGTCTCTTCTTTTAAAGATTCAATAGGGTCTGTTTCTAATAATACCATTCCTTTACCACTAGTATATCCTTGTACATTTAAATCTAATTCTTGAATAGCAGATTTTGGCATATGAAGAATCATTTCATAAATTAAATTTTTAGCTAAATTTGTTTTAGTTAAAGCACTAAAAGGATCAAGGTCAGGATTTATAATCATACAAGCACTAAAAACCATTGCTAAATTATCCATATCCATTTTTGTTAATGACTCAAATGGAACTAAGAATTGAAGAAAGTCAATAATAAATATAAACATGTCTCTATTGATTCTTGGTAATAAATTTAATAATTCCATAACTTTATCTGGACTTTCATCTAATTTTGCAACAACATCTTCATTAACAAATTTATCATAATAAATAGGTGGAATAATAGGTGTTGGTAATTCTCTCAAAAATAATTTAAATAAACTTGCAATTGTATGACAATTACATTCTTTATAAATTTCATATTTTCCTTCATTAAATAATGTTTTATAACCATCGATATCATCTTGTTTTCCTGGGACTCTAAATAGCCCTTCTAATTTATTACCACCTAATGCAATAATTGTGTCTTTCATTAATAAAAAAGCAATAGGAATAGAAACGTTTGGATAAGATGATTTTTGATAGGACATAATTGTTTCTAAATCAACAGAGAAAATAGGTTGGTTTATATTAAAACAAGTCATTTTCTTTTTAAAGTTGTTAAGTTTTCGTTTTTTTAATTTTAAACGCAATTCTAAACTTATTTCTTCTTATCTTTATCCTTTCTTATCATAAATAACATAAATTTTTTTAAAATAACATTTCTTTAAATATTGTTCAAAAAATTGAAAATTTGAAAAGGTTTTTCTTTTCATTTAAAAATCAAAACCTCGATTTTATAAGATCTGTAGATTGTAACTTTGATGAGTGAGCCAGTTGCAGCTCCTTCTCAACCATCTTCTCTTGGTGCTTTTAAGTTTTGGAATAAAAAAGAAAAAGAAATGAAGGATATTCCTGATGTTAAGAAAAATGGTCTTTCTAAAGAATTTTTATGGACATTTATTTTAAACAATGATACGGAGTATGATGAAATACGATGTATACAACAATTGAGTGAAGTAAGAAAAGTATGGTCAGTGATTGCGACAATGTCTTCGAATAAGATGAAGAAAGACCACCAACGCAAAACCTCTTCTTTTGGTAAAGATATTGTACAAATGATTCAAGAAAATTACAAATTTATGAATGAAGGGAAAGCTCAATGGGAAGAGGCATTTATGAAAATGACAAACACAGTAAATCAATTAAATGAAGATAATGAAGCATTAAAGGAACAAGTAAGGACTTTAAAAAATGAAAAAATGAGACATAGTTCAATTGTGAAGAAAGAATCAACTTTACATGAGATTGAATTACAATTACAAAATCTTGTTAAGTTAAATAATCAAATAGAATCTAAGTTGTCAGTTATATCTATACAACAATCAAATGATTCACTTATCCAAAAAAGTATTAATGAAAAAGTTGAATTAATTGAAAAAAATATTAACAGTCATACTCTTTCTAATATCCCTTCTTTATCTTTTAATACAATTAATGAAGAAATGTCTCTTCACCAAATAGATGATAATGAAAATAAAACAAAAACACCAGAATTACCTGATCATTATTATACTGATAATTCTGTTATTCCAACTATTCCCCTGAATAATACAATTGTTATAAAAGATTACCAACCCTCTGAACAAACAGAAGAAAAACTTTATCACACTCAAAATGATATAGTTGTTCCTTCAAAAAAAACACTACCTATTCAAATAGACCAGTTTAATAGTTGTGATGATTTTGTAGTACACAGACTAGACCAACAACCATTAGTCTCGTCGTATGAAAATAATGAACATGCTTTAATATTAGAGGAAGAGAATGTACCACATCTTGGTAATGCCCCTTCTGTTCACCGTAAAACTTCACATGTAATGTCTCGGTCAGTAGGTGATGCTAATTTTTTGGATGAATTCCATCAAGATATGTCAACACAAAGTACTCCATACAGGCTAATGAAGATGCCACTCAGGAGATACATTTCAAGTTCTAAGCATAATGAGTTATTCATTTCTCCGGCAACCAAACGATCAAGAAGTATTCTTTCATCCCAGCAAATGACACTTTCCCATGAAGAATTAACTATGAAAGTAAAAAAGCCATTAGTTAGAATTAATCAGAATATTGATAATCTTACACCAAGAAGTAAAAAAGATCATGAATTAAAAGAAAAAGAAGAAGAGTTAAAACAAAGAGAAGAGATACTAAAGAAAAAAGAGGAAGAAGTTAGTCAGAAGGAAAAAGAAGTTCTTGTGGTTCAAATTGAAATAGAAAATAGAGAAGAAGAACTTCAGTCTTGGGAAGATGATATTCAAAGAAGAGAAAATGAAATTAGAGAACATGAAGGTGAGGTTAGGAGAAGAGAAGTCGAGTTAGAACAGAAAGAGGAATTAATTCAAAAAGAAGATGAGACTAAACAAAAGGAAATAGAAAAAATAGAAATAATTAAAACAGACTCTTTTAAAGGCAGAGCCAGCGAACCACCAAAAGACACATCTAGTTCTAAAGAATTTGAAGAATTAAAGAAAGAAAAGCTACAATTAGAACAAACAATACAAGACCAACAATTAAGAGTTTGGACCTTAGAAGAACAAAATAAAAGAGTAGAACGTATTGTTAAGATGATGGATTCAAATGAACCTAGTGAAGATGATATCACTCAGTTTATTGAGACAATAAAAGAAATTGTTAATAGAAAAAAACAAAAATTAAGATTTATATTAACTCAAAAGATTGTTGATACGTTTAGTCGATATGTCCAAAACCCATTATCATTATCTGCAATAATTACTCCACGAGGGTCTATTAGAAAAAGTGAGAAGAAAAAAGATAAAAGAGAGTTACAATACATTCAATTTATACCAAATAAAATTGAAGATAAAAGAAAAACATCACTTATTGTCAAAGATAATTATGAAATGTATAGGACAGTGTGTTATGATTTTTATGTTAAAGAAGGAGAATATTATAGAATTATTAATGAATTTAATGAAGTTTATATAAAGAATATTAATTGGTCAATAATGAAAGACTTTGCAAAAGAATTTAAAGAACTTTTTGAACCAATATTAATGTTAACAAAGAAAATTGTTGATGAATTAGATAGGGCTTATTCAGATCCTATTAAAGATGCTGAAGGAAAGTCATGCATTGCACTTGGAAGTATTTTAGAAAAATATGCACAAACATTAAGGGTTTATTTAAATTATATATTAAGATGCCCATATTTTGTTGACCATTTCCCAGTATTTAGTCAGTCAAAAGAATTGACTGATTCTCTTGTTCTTTCTATAACCAATTATATCAATTCTCAAAAACTAAACAATCCATCATTTGTAGTAAATTCATTTTTACCTATTTCTGCTTATATCTTAGCTCCAGTTTCTCATTTTTCTGTTTATCCACAATTAATGAGAGAACTTGCAATGAACATATCAAATAATCATTTTGATAATTTAGCGGTACAAAGTGCACTTAGAATAATAGAAGGAATTGAAGATGAAATAGACCGTCAAAAAAATTCTGCAGAACGTTGTGATGCAGTTAGATTTGTAAAAACATTATTTATTAAAACAATAGAAATACCTGATGGTCATTGTGAATTGTTATATTTTGGATTTTTAAAACCAGTTGATATAGAGAAATTTAAAGTACATGATGATATTATTAGAGTATGTTTCTTATTTAATACAATGTTTATTATTACTAAAATTAAAACATTCCAAGGAAAAGTATTAGATAAGAAGGCGTTAACTGCTAAGTTCTATCAAGAAATTAGTGGGTTAAATGTTGAATTTTTAAAAGGCTTTATATTAGAAGAAGTAGATCGATGTTTTATTACAGACCATATTATAATTTCTCTTATCCAAAATATAGGTTCTATTATTAATGGATTTGCTGTAGAATTTAATGAAAAACAATACAATTTTGTAGCTTCATCCCAAAAACAACAATATAATTGGTGTGATGCATTCTCTAATTTAATGTAAGTTTTTTATAAAAAAATCTTCTTTTAATCATTTCTTCTTTTTTTCTTACAGATGAAGCGAATATTTGAATTTTCATCTAATGCTGTTTCTCCTCCAACTCTTTCTAAAGTCCTACAATTACTTATATTAGAATTTGTTCCTGATAAACTCCCTAGTTTTAATGATAAATTATTAATGATAGAAGAAGCATGGTGGTATTATATTGACGTTTACAGATTATTATATCCTGAGTTACCTCGTCTTGAATTTATTGACTTTGTAAAACAAATAGCTTTTTGTGTACCAACACAAAGTCTATTACAAAATGAATTAAATACAACATCACCAGATATACTTCTAAGTGACTTTAATAACTTTAAATCAACTATCCCATGTTATGGGGCAATATTAATGGATGAAGACCTTCAACATGTTCTTGCAGTTCAAGCATTTAGAACAACTCGTTGGGGATTTCCAAAAGGAAAAATGAAAATTAAAGAAGATCCAGTAGTTTGTGCTGTAAGAGAGGTAGAAGAAGAAATTGGATTTAATGTACTTCCCTTTTTAGTCAAAGAAAATCCAATTGAGATTATTATGGGAAAGAAAAAAGTTACTTACTTCTTTTGTCATCACATTCCTTTAACAACACCATTTCATCCAAAAACTAGAATGGAAATTCACAAAATTGCATGGCTTGATATTGACGATATTACAAGAGAAGTTATTGCTAAAAACCCGGACTTTAATTTTTTTAATCAACTGATGATAAATGCTATGTTAACATTTGTTGCTCATCAAAAAGGTATTGAACCTAAATTATTAGTTCTTGACACCCCTTGTAACTCTTCTTATTTCTCTGAAAATTCTTTTGGGATGGAGTATTTCTCAAAATTATATACTAATGCTTTTAAAACAGGTTCATTACATCGTTAACAACTTCTTTATCTTTTAAACAACGATAAATATAACAGAAATAAATTGTGTTGTTCTAAATAATTTATTGTTATATAAAACATAAAATTTTTCGCTCTATTCTAAAAAAAGAAAACGAAGAGTTTAGAAACTAATTGAAAATACCAAAAATAAACTAAAAAATCTTCAATATAATTTTCTTAACATGTCACTGTCTAAAGAATCGCGAACATCTTCTATGGGACCAAGAGCCCAAGTAAAATTTCCTTTTGAATTAAGTCCTGTTTGTAATAACATTATTAGTTATTTTTTTTTAGGATGATAAGTTATGACTCTGTCAAAACAAAATCTTTTATCATTTTTAAGACAGTTTAAATTACATCCAAAAAATTTACTAAATACTTATACTCTTTTAGCCAATACAAAAATTAACATTTGGTCATCAATACGCAGTACAATCAGTTCCTTTACAACAAACAATTACATTTATAAATAAAACTGATGAATTATATAGAATGACAATAGTTGTTAGTACAAGTCCTAAATATACAATGGAAGTTGATGAAGAAAAAATTAAAATTAAACGACAGAGTACAAAGTCTGTTACAATTACTATCTGTTTTAATACAGTTATTACAGTTGGATTAACTGGAAGTGTTACATTTGAAGTTAAAAAAAAAGCATTTATTGGAAATGAAGCAAGTTCATTAACTCTAAGATTTCAAATGTTAGGTGTTATTCCTAAAGTATCTTCCAAACAAGTTATTCTTGAATTAGAACCTTTTGATAATTTAATACACCCACAACAAACTGAATTAGTAAATCAAGATATGAGAAGTAAACCTCAAATTAAAAATAAATTAATTCAACATGAAGACTCAAAAATAATAATAAAAAGAGAAACAAATACAATTAATGAAAAAGACTTTATTACTATTTTAGAACATTCAAAAAATAAAGAAGATATTATTAAAATTGGAACAGTTACAGGAAAAAAAGCACTTTATAATAAGGAGCCTACATTTATATTTAATTTTAATGATGTACAAGAAGATTTTAATGCTTTAACATCAATATATATGGATATTCATCATTTTTCAATAGTTCAATTAATTGGATTAAATTTTCATTCAAACTTCATGTTATTAGAAGCAGACACACAATATAACATTGAACAATTTTTAGACTGTGAGTTATCTATTCCATTCTTAACAAGATGTTGTATTAATTTAGTTACTGCTTTACAATATTTATCTTCTCAAAATATTCTCCATAGAAATATTAAACCAAGTAAATTAAGACTAGTTAAAAGAGCTTCACCTACTATGGGGCTCCCTTTAATCAAATTACATGACTTTTCTTGTGGCATTGTTTTAGAAAATGGAAAACGTACAAATGAATGTGTTGGAACTATTGAGTATATGGCACCTGAAGTTATTGAAGAACAAGAATATGATGCAAAAGTCGATGTGTATAGTCTCGGTATGACGATGTATCATATTTTTAATAAAAAGAAACCATATGGTGAAATGTCACTACAAGAAATTAAAGAGTTTGTACTTTCTGGACATCGTTTATCTCCAACAGATAAAATACCTATTGCAATAATAGGAATAATAACAAAGTGTTGGAATCAACACCCAGAACTACGACCTAATTATAAATGGATATTAAATGCACTTAATGATTTCTCTAGAAACTATACTGCATAATTAAAATACTTAATTTGTGATATGTCTCTGAATTGGGTTTAGGGTTTTATTGAAAAGAGTATTAACTTTGAAATAAAAAATGAATGTTGAAATATTAATTACTATTATTGTATTACAAACAATTGTTATTATTTGGTTGTTGTTAAAAAGAAATAAAAAGTGTATTAAGTCTGTAAGTCAAGTCACTGATAAAATAGCAAATACTAATGAAGAATATAAAATGGTGTTGTTAGTTAGAAAAGACTTAAAAATGCAAAAAGGTAAAATTGCAGCACAATGTGGTCATGCTGCTGTTGGTTGTGTTCTTAAAGCACAAAAATATGACCCAATTTCATTAAATACATGGAGATATTATGGTCAAGCTAAGATTGCACTGGTTGTAGATAACTTGGAACAATTAGAACAATTAGAAAAGAAAGCAGAAGAATCTAATTTAATTACGAAAAAAATTTGTGATGCTGGAAGAACACAAGTTGTCCCTGGATCTATTACTGTTCTTGGAATTGGTCCTGCACCTGTTTCTATTATTGACCAAATCACTGGAAAGCTTAAATTATTATAAAAATGATGACTTTTTCGAAACTGTTTTCTTTGGCTTTTTTTCCTGACTAAGTTTAAGGGAATGACGAATATTCTCTATTTTATGTAATTTTTCATTAGTTTCATTAATTTTTAATGAATCAACAAGTAATTCTGTTTTCTTATATTTTAATTGGTCTTGGTTGTTTGTTGGAACTTTCCTTAAAGAAGAAGCAGGAAAGAAAAGTTGATTTGGACAAATAATTTGTCGTGATATTGGGTCAAATTCCATTTGATTTTGTTGAGCAAACAGACTTAATTCTTTGAAAGAAATTTTTCTGAATGACTCATCATCTTCAGTTGTATATTTTGATAGGTATTCATTCAGAGAGAGGTTTGGTGTTTCTCCAGCAGATGACTGGAAATAATCTCTTTTAATGATATTCTTTACGGTTTCTATGAACATCTCTTCATCAACGATATACTTTCCATTTGGTGCGATATTCATCAAGGGAATTAGTATGTCTTAAGATCGAGATTAAAATAACAAAAAAGTAAGATAACGTTAAATCTTTTTAGAAAATGGAAAGGTGAGATAGTGAACGTAATATTTTTCATTTGTTTAAATACTGAATTAAAATAAATATTTTTTTTTGGTTTTTTTGAAATAGCCTCAACAAATTATCGTTCCTAAGTTTTAGGAAAACTTGATCCTCTCATATGGAAATTAGAACTTAAATTAAACAAAATATGGAAGACAAAGAGGAGAAGAAGCAAAAAAAACATGGGATATTCTCCTTTTTAAAGAAAAAATCAAAATCAGCAAAATTTGAAGAGGAAGGATTAGAAAAAGAAGATAAAAAAGAAAAAAAAGAGAAAAAAGAGAAGAAGAGGAAAGAGGAAAAAGAAAATGAGAAGAAGAGACACTCTGTTGCTGTTGTGGAAAAGAAAGAATATAAAGAGCCAAATAGAAAATCATACGCTCAAGGAGGTAGTGTTAGTATTTCATCATTTATGAAAAGCCTTCCTGATTGGCAAGAAAGTACAAGAAGAGTTATTACTGATTGTAGTTTTGAGACGTTTCCAATTGCTGGAGATTTACCTCGGTTATTAAAACATTTATCTATTGTACGTGAAGTATCTGAAGGGAATTATGATACTCTTTTTCCTAAAGATGGAATTGTTAATAAAACAAGTAATGCTGGTGATTGTCTTCAAGTTATTACTTGCGTTACTCAATTACTTGAAGGGGAAGAACAAGCAGAAAAAGTAGAAAAAGAATGGAATGAAACAATAGTCAATGACCAAGACATGAGCGTACAAAAGACCTTTTTAATAAAAATTTTAAAAAAAGTTTTTGTAGAAGAAACAGAAAATAAAGAAGTACCATCACCTGTTATTACATTTTTAAAAGCAATTAATCAAAAAATTATTGCAAATTCTACAATGCATTTAAAGATTGTTTGTGGTAATTTGTTCTTCAAAGACTCTCGTTTGTTATATTTTATTAAGAAATAAATGAAATAATATTTATAATAAATAGAACCAATGTTTTGGGAAGTGGCTTGTATTCTTCAACAAAAGACATATTTAATTCATTATAGAAAACAAGAAACAACAAGTAAAAACCCCGAAGAATATTTTAGATTCTTATGGGAATTAAGACTTGTTTTTAATTCTAATTTGACTCAATTAGAAGAAGTAACAATGGGAATTTCATGTATTGAATTTAAACCAGAGACTACTGAGGCTATTCGGACAAGTGTATTAAATACTCTCAAATCAATTCAATTTACTGATTGTCAAATAAAAAATGTAGGTGAAGAAGATGATCAATAATAATACTTTTGTTCTGTTTTAATTTCGTTACAATAAATGATACATTCATTCAATTATTAAAAAAATATTATGTTTAAATCGTTCATATTTTGAGTTACTTAGAAAAAGAACTAAAATTTTATTTTCATTTTATAAATTATTCTGTTTTAAATAAAATTAGTTTCTTAATTTTATTGTTTTTTAATTAGTTCAAGTAATTTAAATTTGAAAGTCAAGAAGGTCATTGATTCAAAGAATTTAATATCTCTTTGTTTTATTAAATTTCTTTTTAATAGTTGTTTATCAATCTTTTGTTTATCAAAGTTAAAGATCTTTTTTTACATTTAAAATAGATGAGTTAAAAAAATAAATGAGTTTTTTTATTGTATGATTTAATCTTTTTCATTAAAAAAAAACTCAATTTATTAAAAAGATAAATTTAACTTATTAATTATTTTATATAGTAACAAATAACTAAAATGAAAAGTAAAATTGGTAATTAAACTGTGGTAATAACTCTAGGAAGTTAAATACTTAATATAATTTATTAGTATTATTTTTATTGAGTATTGAATTAGATTATTGATATAATATAATAATTAGTACGATTGAATGAGTGATATTAAAACTAAGTAATGGTCAAAGAAAAAACAAAGGTACCAATACCACAAAATTAAATGAAGAAGTTTAAGTCAAGATATTTAGGATAAGTACTAACAACAAGGTTAAAATTCATAATATGAAAATTGGTAAAGGTTATCATAAATGTGTCATATGTATGGGTTTTATTTTAATTAATTTTTATGTAAGTGAATAAGAAGTTAAAATTTTCTTTCATTGTACAATAAACTTAAAATAGTAAATAGTCATGTATAAAGAATAAAACGGAAGAAAAAGAAAATTACTTAAATCGTTAATAAAAAACAAACAAATAGGTCATAAAGGGAAAGAGAAAAAAAAGATGAAGATAATAAATACTTGATCTAATTCACTAAAAGAAAAGTGAAGGTTTGATAAATAGATAAAAAAATTAAAGAAGTTTTGATTCAATAAAATTTGTTTAGAATTTTTATTTGATTTCATTATAAAATTTACTCTTAATTTATTTATTTTTTTAGGAGAATTCAATATAACTTACATAAAAAGATTCATAAATAAAACTATATAATAAATAATAAAACACTATAATTAATAGTATATTCTACCAATCAAGTTGTAATTTTATTTTCTGATTTGTTTAAAGTCAGTATTTAAGAGTTAAAGACTAAAGTGTTTAATTATTAAGTTATACATTGCGAAAAATGAATCATAAATTCATTCATCGATATAAAATCAAAATAAAATAGGAAGTAAAGTCATAAAAAGCTTATAAAATAAATAGAGTTAAGAAGAATAAGATGAACTAATTAGAGAAGTCAGAAGAATGAATTAATGATAACAACTCATCATCAATAGGTTTACTGTATTTGGAGATAACTCCGTCTCCATCAACATAGACATAACTTCCATCATGAGTATCAGTCTTTGAAAGGATTTGAATAATTTCCAAATCACAATCTTTTAGGTCTAAAGGCGTTTGGATGTCTCTTATTAATGGAGATGGTCTTTTTCCAATAGATGTTGTAAAGGCCATCTTTACTGATATTATATAAATATTAAGATAAGAGAGTTTAAATGATCATCTACAAACCATTTTGTAAAAGTAAAAAAATAGCGAAAAAATGAAGTTGAGTATAACGGTTACAAGACTTGCTAATCTTTTATGAAAAAAAATATTTTTACAAAACGTTAAACATTTACTCTTTGTACGGATAAAAATAGTTTTATATTTTTATTTTCTATTTTAAAATATTTTTAAAGAAATATTTCAAATTTTTTTTATTTTTATTCTTGTAAATTTCAATATTTTTTTACCCCATAGTCTTTTAAAATTTTAGTCTTTTTTAGAGAAGAGACAAATTTCATTTTTATAATTTTGGATATGAAAATATTAATAAAATTGTTTTGAAGTTCTAAATTTATAAATAATATTGAAATTATCTAGTTTTGTTATTATTTCATCAATATTCAATAAAGATTTTATTACAAATGTTATTAGTTATTGCCAATGAATATCTTTATTAAACAGAAATAATCTAAAATGAAGATAAAAGGTTTGATAATTCAAACTAACAATTCAGAAAAAAAAAATAAGAAAGAGAATGGAAAGTTTGAAAAGATATAAAAATAGATTTTTTTGATATTTTAAGATTTATACCCCTTTTAAAAAATTCCTGTTAATTTCTTTAAGTAACAGATTTTCGTTTTTTGAGATTTCTATATATATATACTGTTCAATCTTTGTTAAGATTTGTTATTTAATTTTTTTCTTTAAATATTATAAATAAGTCATAGAAATTATTCACTCAATATATAAATACTTTTATCAATCGCATTTTCTTTAATCTTTTTTTAGAACTAAATTTTTAATATTTCTTTATTATATTTAAAAGTAAATTAGCAAAATTAATTTTTAGCTGAGTAACGATAATGGCATTAATATATAGGACAAAGACTTTGAATATATATATTTTAGCAAAGTAAGTAATTATTTAGTGTATGTGTAAGTAGTTTTGTCTATTTATTCTTGCTTTTCATTAATTAATTTTAAGTTATTATTTACCTAAGTATATTTTTGTTATATTTGTTCATTACCTTATTATTATTGTTTGTAACAGTATTTAATTTTTCTATTCATCATAATTATTGTTATTTATTTTTATTATTTATTTTATATTAATATTTATATGAAACATAATTATATTCATTCTTTTAATTAAGATATACAGTATAACATATTCTTTTGAATATGTACTAATTTATATATTTTAAACTAAATCATTTATTATATATTTCATTTTAAGAAATATTATGAATGAATTCATTAATATATATATTTGAGTAATTATAATGGTTCTTTTTCTTTTTTTGATTATCCTTCTTATTTTTTTTGTAATTAATATAATCATTTTATAACATCCATCGTCTTAAAATTCTTTTTTATCTATATTCTATAGTGTCATTTATACTTTTATTACTCTTTAGTTTCTTTCAACCATTTCCTAGATAATCTCTATTTATTACTTATGTTTTGGGTTTTCACTTCTTTAGAGATTAGAAGGTATTTGTTTCTACTTTAGTGAAGAATGTATTCTTTTCTATTACTTTTTTCTTTGAACTAAATGTTTTTTATGTTTCCAACAAAAACTGAAAAACATTGTACCTTAATCTTCCTTCGGTGTTTAAAATATGTTTGTATTGATATTTGTTAATTTTTCTGATAAAAAATAAGAAGTTATCTTGTAGAATGTCATCAATAATAGCTAACAACATGAATAGATAAAATAGAAATAGATTTACTAAACTATAACCAATATAACTTACACATAAGTCAAAAATGATAACTGTTGAATCGAGATTAGGTATGGAATAATATCAAACGAATATTATTTAAACTAAAAGAGTAAATAATGAAAGAGTTAATAACTGTAAAATTATAGAATAAATTAAAATATTCCTTTATATCCAAATGTTATAAGAAGAGAATAAATTTATTTCATAGGTCAATTAATAAGGAAGAATAATAGATTTTATATTGTAGAAAGTATTTAAGGAATCAACAAAATAAAAATAGTCTTAACCTATTACTTCACAATACAAAAATATAAAATAATATAACGTATTAATCAAATAAAATGATAACAAATTTATTTTATACAATAGAAATATCCTAACTGTAGAAATAAAACGAAGAAAATATCCTTACAATTAAATAAATAACAAAATAATAAGTGTGCTTATAGTAAATTATAATTCCATTAAAAATTAGTAAAAAACAACTTGTATTAAAAATGATAAAGATTTGTCTTTCTAAAAGAAATAAAATAAGACGCTTAACAACCTATATTAAAATTGATTTTTTAGAGAATGTTTAAATAAAATAGATAAGAAAATAACTAATCGTTGAAGTCAAAATAACTAAAATGAAGTGTAAAATTATTATTTTATGTATTAAAGTAACTTTGGTAGACTTTGTTCAAATTGTCATCAAAATGGCTTTACAAAATATAAAAGAAATGAATTTAACAAAACGAAGTATTTGATCTTTTCAAGATTCAGTCAGATTCAGTTAATGGAAAATATTATAAGCACAACAAATACTATTCAAGGAAAAGCACAAGCTCTTCTCAAAAAAGAAGTATTAAATGAAAATGAAAAAGAAATAGTTGAAATGATTAACGAATTAGCTAATGCATTAAATAAAACTATCACAATTCTTAATGCACAACCACCTGTAAAGACCGAATCAAAAACAAAAGAAGAATTAAAGAAAGAAGAGAAAGAATTAAAGAAACAAAAACAAATGGAAGAGAAGAAATTAAAAATGGAAAAGAAGGCAGAAAAAGAAATTGTAAAAGAGAAGAAACCAAAGAAAAAACAAAGACTTAATGATGAAAATAGTGATGAAGAAAAAGAAGTAAAAGATGATAAGAAAGTTAGTTCATTTGAAGAAAATAAAGTTTCAAAGCAAACTAAAAACTACGGTAAAATTTTGCTTGAAGAAGAAGAAGGTGAAGCTCCTACTCCTAAAGAAGAAAAGAAAGAAAAATACAAAGAAAAAAAGGCTGATGCCTTATTAGATAAAAAATCAAAGAAAGGAAAGAAAGATATTTTCTATGAAAATTAACTTATATTTCAATTAATTTATCATTACAAATATCTCTTATTTTAAATAAAACATAAACTGAAATAGAATAAATAATAGAATAAATTATTATTAAAATGAATAACTACAACAACAAATAAAATCTTTGAAAAATATACTTAAAACTTAAAAACAAATATGATACTCTATTTTTTAACATTCATCTTTGGATGTTCTGCTGTTGATGTTAATGGAATGCTTGAATTAGATATTATATCAAGCACTGGTTTTAAAAATAAAGCATTATTACAATCTCAATTAATGAAAGTTAAACAAGCTGGATTTACTGGTGTTATGGGAGATGTTTGGTGGGGATTAGTGGAAACATCTCCAAAAAATTATAACTTTAAGTATTATCTCGAATTAGTGGAAATGATTAAGAATGTTGGTTTAAAATACCAACCTGTTATGTCATTCCATAAATGTGGAGGTAATGTTGGAGATACTTGTAATATTCCAATTCCTAAATGGGCAATTGATGCTGTAAAGAAACTTGATGGTTTCTTTAAAGATTCTCATGGAAATGTAAATGATGAGTATATTAATTTTGCTTTAGACAATGTTGCTGTTGAAGGTGGAAGAACACCAATTGATTTTTATTATGACTTTATGAACGCTTTTAGTACTGAATTTAAGTCTTATATTTCTGATGGTGTTATTGATGAAATACAAATCGGAGTTGGACCATCGGGAGAAATTAGATATCCATCATACTGTGCTGCTAATGGATGGCAATACCCTGGCATTGGAGAGTTCCAAGTGAGTGACTCAAACTCTCTTAGTTTGTTACAACGTGCTGCTGAAGCTAAGTCACATAGTGAATGGGCACATATACCAACGGATGCTGGTGTTTATAATAGTAAGCCAAGTGATACTAATTTCTTTGATGATAATAAACCAAACAACTATGCAAGTGACTATGGTAAATTTTTCCTTGAATTTTATACTCAACTTATGCTCAACCACACTGACCGTGTAATAATTGCTGCTAGAAAAGCTTTTGGAACCTCACTTCCTCTCGCAGCTAAAGTTTCCGGAGTTCATTGGTGGTATGGTAGTTCTTCTCATGCTGCCGAAGCAACCGCTGGTTATTATCAAGTTAATGGCTATTCTACTTATTCTCAAATCAACGATATTTTAGGAAAACATGGGGCACGATTTACATTTACTTGTTTAGAAATGGCTAATCCAACAGACTTAAAAGCAGACCCAAAGAGTAGACCAGAAGATCTTGTTACTGAGGTATTTGGTGTTGTAACTAAATGTGACAAAAGAGGTGAAAACGCACTTGATATGATGGGTAATAGTAATGAATTTTGGTTTGATGAAGGGGCTTTATCTAGAACTATTAATCAAGTTGCTTCTAAGAAATTAAATGGATTTACCTTCCTAAGATTACATGAAAGTGTGCTTTCAAGTTCTAAACTTTATCAGAAATTACAAGATTTTGTTTCACAATTGAACTCAATTTAAGTGAATTAATGAAATGAAACTTAAAGATTTTTTGTTTGACTAAATAGTTTAATTACGAATATCCTTTTTCTCAATAAAAAATGGTTTGTGTTCGGTGGTGTGGTGGTAGTTGTTCTTTATTTTTTTCTCCATAACTCCACAAGAACCAGTCAATGCGATGTCCTTCAATTAATGAATTTTTGGTTTCAAGGAATATAGCTTGAATCATTTTTATAGCTGATAATACAGTACATCTTATTTCTATTTCTTCTTCAGATCCAGATGGAATTTCTTTTTTATCAAGAATCCTTTGTTTTAATTGATCTTCTATGTCAAGAACATCCCATCCAAGTAATACTTGAGGAATACGGTAATCAGCAAATCCCGTTAATTGTTCCAACCCTTTAATACATCCACACATTCCTTGTATGTCACCAACTACAATTTGAGCTCGTTTATAAAAGAATACTTGTCTTCCTTTATAAATGGTTGAATCTCTAAACCCAGGAAATTCTTTTGCAATAAGAGAAACTAAAGTTGTGGCATCATATTTTGATTCTTCTAATAAATTTAATACCTTTTGGTCAAACCTATTACACAAAACTTCACCTACTTCTCTCATCAATCGAGTTCGTTCTTCAATATTTGAAATAACGCGGTTGTTATGAACTAAGTACTGAGAGAGTAAACAACTGGATACATGTTTCATTTGGTTAGGCTCAAAAACTTCAGGGTGGTCGTGTTCAAGACGTGACAACCCTTTTGTTAAATCATCATATTCAAACCCTTCGGTTGGCCAAAAACAAAAGTTTAATGCGTCTACAACTAAAATATATCTTAGTCGTGATTCAATGTCATTAGGTGCTTGGTGAATACTCTCATCAAAGGTTTCAACTTCAATCTTTTCTAGTAATGGAATTATCTTTTCTTTTAATTTTATTTGATTAACTTTGACATGTTTTGCATTTTGCTCAATATAGTCAACACTCCAACGAACATATTCACACATACTAATTTACGTGAAGTATACTTTTAAGTTTTTTGTTTATTTCTTTTCATTTTTAATTTTTATTAAGATTCTTTACTATACAAAACATACAATTATTATTGCAATTATTATTGAGTAATATCATTGTTTATTGTAAAGAAAAACAAACAAGTCATAGAAATTCGTCATTATACAAGAGAATGAATGTCAATTATAATAAAAGGCATAACAATGTGCATGATAAAAAAATCGAAAGAAAAATAAATAAGAAACAGGTAAATATGATGATGGTAATTGTTATACAAACAAACATAAATACTAACAAGAAATGATAAAGAAAAAAAGGATATGAAGGATATGAAGTAAATGGGAAAAGGAGAATATGAAGAAATAGTTAAAAATATGAAGGTAAAAGAAACAACATGATAATAACTAAGAAGTATATTCAATCAAAAAGATAATTGAAAGAATGAAAAAAGAAATAAAGGAAGAATAAAAAGAAAGAAGAATATATTAAAAAAAAATGTCAATTATTAGATATATCC
>NW_008579313.1:0-204 GCF_000257125.1 Entamoeba nuttalli P19 | reverse complement strand
GGTTTAGATAAATTCTATGATAAGCTTTAATTGACTCTTTAATAAGAAGTATATTTAAGTTAAGTTATTAACAAAACAATTCATTAATATTCAATTTTTTATTTTACATAATTGTTGTTTGTTATTAAAGCATATTTTCTTTGTTTCTTTATTTATTTAAACACAATCAATTAATATTGTAATATTCAACATTATTCATATCAT
>NW_008579312.1:0-652 GCF_000257125.1 Entamoeba nuttalli P19 | reverse complement strand
TTCTTCTTTTATATCAAAAAAGAATAAAAAGAAAAAAAAAGAAAGAAAAAAAAGTATAAATAGGAGTTTTTAAGATAAAACTTAGAATATTGAATTATGGGCAAAGAAGATGAAGTTTATGGTTTGTTTATTTAATACCAATTTCACATTGTCACTCATAAATAGAATATTCAACAGAAATGAAAGTCGGAGGAATGATGGTTTTTGGAAGTGTGTTCATTGTAGGGCTTATTTTATTAATTGTTTATGTTAAATTATACAAGTCTTTCCATTCTCCTAAAAAATAATTATTTTCTTCTTTTCTTTTATTTATTTTTGAAGGTATAAGACTTAAAATGTATATTATTATAAAACTTTCAAATTGTATTAACGGATTATAATAAAAAGAGGGTAAATCTTATAACCAACATTTAAATAATAGAAGAACGTGCTGAGAAAAGGTGTTGTTTTTGTAATAACAATAAAGTAACCTTTTTCATAGGAATTACCAACAACCACCTTAGTGAAAATCATAAGAATAATGACTTTAATTATTTCTTTTAGTTTTATTATTATCATACATATTTTATTATAGATTTTATTAAAAATTATACATACTACCCAAAAAGAAGTAGGCGTCATAATATAATACATATTTGATCTTCAATTCTCT
>NW_008579311.1:0-205 GCF_000257125.1 Entamoeba nuttalli P19 | reverse complement strand
ATAATACAAGAAACAAATATAAATAACAACAAAAAAGAAATAATAGAAAGTAAGAAGAAAGAATATAAAAAAAAGAAGATAAAAATTAATAAATCACAAAGATGTGGATAAGAAATAAAAATAAATAAATTGTGTATTTTTATTGAAAAAAAAAATAGAAATATTCAATAAAGTGTCCAATTTAATTGTGTAAAATAATTAATAT
>NW_008579310.1:0-686 GCF_000257125.1 Entamoeba nuttalli P19 | reverse complement strand
TGTTATAGTTCTAGTACTAAATAAATACCAAGCACTTTTAAATATTTCTCCATTATATTTGATTTTAATTTCTCTTCTGTATGTATTAATTTTATATGTTATATCAGACTTTGTTTCTTTTATTATTTTAGTTTCTTCTTTTTCTTCATATTTAATTTCTTTAAATTCACTGATTAATTTCTTAATTTTTTCTTCATCAATTAATTCTAATCCTCTTCCCCATTCAATTAATTTTTCTATTTCATTTTCTGATCTGATATTATCATATTCTTCATCTGGTTCTGAATCTACATAATACATTGGAATATCAATATCTTCATTTGTTTTATTTATTTGATTTATAAATGAAATTAATTCTTCTTTGAATTGTTCTTTCCGAATTTTACCTTTTTCAAATGCTTCTTTTGGGATATAATTCCAACATGTAGTCCAAACAATACAAAGATGTTTCCAAAAATCTTTTATTGAAAAAAACATCATTTATAGTTTTAATAACTTGTTTAGTATTATGAGTAAATTTACAATCATTAAAATCCATTGTTAATATAATTCCTTGTAATCCTTCAACCCTAACACAATTAACAATATTTTGAATATTTTCATTATCAAAATTATTAGTATCATTAAAAGCAGGTGTATCAATAACAACTAAATCTCTTCTATCTCCTTCTCCAAAACATTTAACA
>NW_008579309.1:741-1293 GCF_000257125.1 Entamoeba nuttalli P19 | reverse complement strand
TATACATCATCTTTTTATTGTTGTTTTATTTTTTCTTCTTTGACATTCTTTTATTCTTCATTATCTTTTTCTCTACTTTCATTTTATTAGTCTTTATATTTCTTCTTCTTGATTTTTTTCTGTTTTAATGTAAATAGTTATTTAGATGTTATTTTAATTGTATTTCTATGAATTTATCTTCATTAATCATCAGTTAGTTTTAATTTTAATTGGCTGATTATTTTGTTTGAATGACAAATATCATTTAACAATAAATTCATATCAAGAATAATTAATTTAAGGTTTATTGTTAAATATCATTCATTTTATTCATGATTTCATATTCAAAATATGACTTTCTGTTTCTTTTGATTATATTATTCTAATCACTATAACATTAATATATGATGAAGAAATAAAAAATTACTAAATTAAGTTTCAGTAGATATTGATTTTTATATTTAATTTTAGTTATTTGAGATTATTTCATTAACTCGATTCAGAGTCTTGTTGATGAGTTATTTTTATTTCTCTATACCCACCTTCTTATTCTCCAAATTACTTCATTAATTC
>NW_008579309.1:0-539 GCF_000257125.1 Entamoeba nuttalli P19 | reverse complement strand
AATAAATGTAAGATTTATCTTTTTATCATTACAAATATCACACATTTCATTTACTATTTGGTCTAATTATTAATTTTTTAATTCATATAAATATACAACTTTCTTTCATCAATTCACTTGTTTATATTCATTTCTTTTAATAGTAACATTATTCATTATTTTATTTGTTATTTTCTTATTATTTCATTATCATAATATCAATATTATTTCACTACAGCTTCTTGGTTATTCTCATAATAATATTGATTACACATTCTACTTGTATTTTGGTATTTGTGGTAATATTAATTGTTTTTATTATCATTATGTTTAAATGAGAATTGATTATGGTGATAATAATTATGATAAAATGTAATAAAGTGATTATTGTTATTATTTGTTTGATAATGTTGATGAATATAACAGTGATAATGTCATATAAATCTATTTGTTTGTGTAAATTATTTCTATGTAATTTTCATTGTATGTTGTTAATTTAGAAATGAATATCATGCGAACAAATAAATAAGGCAATTAATTAAGTATTAATAGAACTAGTT
>NW_008579308.1:4474-8422 GCF_000257125.1 Entamoeba nuttalli P19 | reverse complement strand
AGACTTGAAAGTAACTATCAAAAGAAAATACTATACAAAATTAATAAAAGAGAAAATTATTTAATTAAAACACCCCTTCTTTAATAATTCTTTTTCTGTTATAATAGTTTTACTTATTGAATAGATTATAAATTATTTGGTTATACTAATAGTTTTGATTTTTAGAATATTAAGAATGGGATTGGGTAATACTATTTCAATTAATAACATTCAGTTAGGTTGAATTAGAGAATAAAAATATTAGTACAACACTTTTTCACAGTATTAAGGTTATTAAATGAATATTTTTTTATGATTATACATAATTTTGATTATTTTTATTTAAAACTATTTGTTTCACATCTCCATCAAATTATTGAAATAGACTGATGAAATATTTATTTTCGTTCTTTGCTCTATAACCATCTTCTTTCAAACAATGAGAAATTAAAAATATATAATCTAAACTATAAGACTAACAACTCACAGTAGAATAAATGTCAAACGTTTATTCTATAATAACTATTACCTTTTTTGAATAACACATCTTAGTTATATCTCATTGAAATAAATGGATAGATAATAAAAAAATATCTTTAATTAAGAAAGTTAAATTTTTATAAAGAAAGAAGTGGCTGTGTTTCCATAAAAAAATAGTTTACTGTTAAGGTTTTGAAGGATGGGTAAATAAAAATAGTTCAGTGCATAATCATAATTAAGAAAAGAAGATACAAAAAAGAATGTTAGAAAAATTAAAACCCTTTTAAATTATACAAAGTTATTTAACATTTTTTGTTAAAATCAGATATAATCTTATTTATTTGTACTATCATCAAAATCTAATTGCAAAACAACTTATTAGAGGACTACTAATAGTTGTTCATACAACAACATAAATTAAAAATTGACAAATAGACGTTCTACTAAAAAAGAGAAAAATCTTTAAGAAAAATGTAAAATTAATCAACAACATCCTCCTTCTTTTTTCTCTGGAGATGTTGTTTCAATGTTGATGCTCCCTGATGGAGTATTGTTTACTTCTTTCATAGACTGTACAACTTTAGTGGCAACATCTAAGAAAGCAGTATCAACTTGAGCACCAGTCTTAGCAGATGTTTCATACAAAGGAATATTACCATTATTTTCACACCATTGTTTTACATCAGAAACAGATACAACATGTTTGGATGGGTCTTCGTCCATTTTGTTGATTAAAACAACAAAAGGGAAGTCATTAGGATTAGTAACATTAGCACCATTGAGGAATTCTTTTTTCCAAGTATCAAGTGATTTGAAGGAAGCTTCATTTGTAACATCTAAAACTAAAAGACAACAATCACTACCACGGTAAAATGCAGCACCAAAACTCATGAACTTTTCATGTCCAGCTAATGAATTAATCATAACTCTAGTCCTAAATTAAAAAAAATAATAAGAACTAAAAGACACAAACCAGTGTCCCAAATTTGGAGTGTAGTAGCAGTTCCATTAATTGTAACTTCTTTTGTAAGGAAATCAGCTCCAATAGTTGCTTTATATTGTGCTGTGAATGTCTTTTCAATAAACTGATTCATGAGGGAAGACTTTCCAACTCCAGAATCACCAATGAGAATCATTTTTAACAGAACTTTCTTGTGATTTTTATTTGACATGTCTTTCTCTTTTTATCAGTTCATTTTTTTTAGTTCAGATTCGAGATTTTTCCCATTCATTCTTTTTAACTTAAAATATATTTGTGTAACACCAAACAACAAAATATTGTTATTTAATAAAACAAAAAAGAATTAAAGTATAAATAAAAGATAATTGATAATATAACTATTAGTTTTTAATAATGTAAAGAATAAGAATGATGATCACTTACTATGAAACAAGAAAATCTTATGTACCAAATCAATACAACAAAAATTTATTAATAAAAAGTGTTTAATTCTGTTTTTTTATAGACAAGTTAATACTCAATTGATGTGAGATAAAAATGAACATTCAATTATATAAAATAAATTACATGATATTCTTCACCTTATTACTATTTATTACTTTCATTTATCAACTTTATTTTATTGTTGAAGAAAATAAGCATTAAGAAAGATATAAACATACTAAATTTATTAAACTAATATACTTTAAATTAAATTTATTATCACTTCATTAAGTGAAAGACTATACCAATCATTAGATGATTACTTTATCTATTTATTCAATTATCTAAAATAGTTTATTTCTAATAATTATATTATAACATTCATTTTCTAAACATATTTAAAAAAATCATTGATGAACCATTTCTTTATTATATTAAATTTCATTTTACTTTTGTTAAGTCTAATACTTTTACTTATTTACTTTTGTCAGTCAATTTATTGATAATATTAAAATAAACATTTTTATATGTTTATATTTATTTTTGAATTTACAAATTAAAATATCAATTAGTATATAATTATTGTTTTAATAGTTGTCTTATCTTCTATTACATTTGGTTATGAATCATTAAATCATTATTATAAATTACAATACTAATACTATTCTACTTATTTCTTATTGACAGTTATTTTTATTTTCAATATGACTTAGATTTATCAATAAACTAATATTTAAATGGTTAGTAGATACTTCTTATAAATAAATTTATTATTTTATTCTATTATTCGTTATAAAAAATAACATCCTCACAATATTATATTACTAATACCCTCAATATCTTCTAATTCTGTTTATAAGTGTTTTAATTTCTTCATGAATTTTTTTCCAAAACTGTTAGTTTTGTACTATGTTCTATAATTTTTTGTTTCTAATTAGTTTTGTTCTTCATCATTTATTTTGATATTATTTATATATTCTTTGTGCCTAATTGTGAGATTTCACTCATTATGACAATATCTTTTTTGTTTCTTGAAACTGAACAAAAAAATATGATTGTCAGTTACTACAGTTTTTATGGTGATAATTCTTATATGAAAATTATGTTATGTCCATATACATAACACTTATTCACAATCATTCTTCTGTATTAAGATTTGTTGATTGGTATTAATTTACCTTTTTCTATGATGAGTTTTTGGTAGTTATTTTATTAAAATACATAAAAATATCCTGAGAGAAGGAAACAAAGTATAATGCAACAAAAATTAATAATGATTTACTTATCGTCATCACGTTTTTTGGACATAACAATCATAAGTTTAGCAAGGTACATAAACAAGTCAAAAGCGTCCACAAAGAGAGTCCAAGCAAGAATGAATGGGTCATCAACCCCAGCTTCAATTGCCCTAATAATTGACTGAGTATCTATTATTAGGAATAGAATTGACATAATTACTGAAACTGAAATAAAAATGTAAGCAGCAGTAAGTCCCCAAGAAAATACGTACCATATAGTTAAAGGAATATATACAATTGAAGAGATAATACCCATAAAAGTATATAATAATGTTAATTCTGTTGTGAGAAGAGAGACAATTGTAGTTGATACAAAAGCAAGAGTAGTGGCAAGTGCACAAAACACAATTTCACTACAATCAAGACCATGAGAAATACAAAATGCACCAGCACCAAATCCAGCTGTAAGAGCACTAAAAGACATTAAACAAACCTTTAACTTTGGTGATTGAGTACAACACATAATAATTGTTGGAAAAACTCCAATTAAAGAAATCAATGAACTCAAAACAATAGGAATATATAAACTTCCAACTAACCCAAGAGCAAAGAGCACAAAGCAACATGAAACTATCAAATATGCTTGAGATAAAATCTTTGAAGTTTTAGCGTCTATTCTCATTTCAACTAACTTTTTAGATTAGATTTTCTATTTATTATAAATTATTTTATATTATTATTATATTTTTACTTATTTTATGATTTAAAATTTTTTAAAAATCACCGTTTTTATTATTTAGTGATGAATTTTCCTAAAACTTCAATTGAAATAAAGTTATAAAATATGCTTCAATACTATTATTATAA
>NW_008579308.1:0-4464 GCF_000257125.1 Entamoeba nuttalli P19 | reverse complement strand
TGAAGAAAAATAAACCACAAAGAAAAGCATTGAAATAATAAATTTCTCAAAGATGAAGAATAGTATTTATATTTATTTTAAACATCAACAGGAAAAGAAGAAAGTAAATCAGAAATAAACTAACATCATTTCAAATTAACTTATTGAATTATTATTTATTATTTGATTATGTTTTATTTGATTATGAAATGTATTAATTAATATTATAAAGAATGAAATGAAATATATGAAATAATAATATCAAATGAAAATGATATAAATGATATTTATATTAAATAATAATATAATGATAATATAATAATATAATGATAATAAAGAAATATTCATTTAACATAAAATAAGAAATAAAGAAATAAAGAAAAGACATTTATTTCAAAATGAAATAAACATTAAAGAAGAAGATAAAAAGAATAAATAAAACAAAATAATTTTTATTCAGAAAACAAGAAGAAAAACTAAATAACAAATCAAAAAGACAATAATCACTCAAATTCATAATATTAATGAAGTGAATATTTATCCATTACAAATTAAATAAATGATGATTTTATTATTACTTATTTATATCTTTTTTTTATATTTTTTGTAAACATTGATATGTATTTTATTTTAATCATAAAAGTAATGAGAAAATAATTTGTTTTATTATACAAATGATATCCTTTAACTGTTCAAAAAAACTTAAAAAATATAATGGAATTTGACGAATTGATTGCAAAACATAATATCCAAATGGACCAACAACTTTTAGAGTCAGTAAAAAAGCTTTTAAAACACCAAAGTGGTTCATATTATTTTGTCCATAAAAAGAAGCTTATAATTCAAATACTTGTTGATGAACACCTTTCTATTCATGTTGTGATTCGTTTTGGAAAAGTTAGTTATTATATTCACAGTTCTACTAAAGACATAGATAACCCATTTATTGGAACACATCAAAAAGCACAGCATTGTAACCTCTGGGAATCAACTTCATTGTATGATTCAGTAAGAAAATTAATAAAAAACTTAAAAGATATTCCAATAGATTATACTGAAAGAATGAAAGAATTAGAAATTTTAAAAACACAGCTGTTAAATAATATGATTTCACTACAACAATTTAAAAATAAATTTTATAAGATTTGTGTCTGTCAATATATGAGAGATATAGCCATAACAAATCTCAAAGAAACTGAAGAAGAACAAAGAAAGATATTAATACAAAGAGTTATGTTTACACTTGACAACATGAAAAAAAACAAGGCAATCACAATAGAAGAATATAACAAATTCAGTGGTATGGTGAAGAAAAAAAACCAAGAAAAGTATTTTTATCAAAAATTAACTGAGGAATAAATATTTCATTTTTTATAACAATATTAAGTTTATTAAAAACAAAAAAGTTAAAAAGAGTAAAAATCAAGAAAAAAAAAATATGAGAACTAGAAAATCATAATTTTAAAATAAATGTTATTAATATTTGGTATATTATTACTTAGTGTGACAGCTCAAGGACAAACAACAGGGTATGTTTCTCAAGGAATACAACGAGTAGGAAAAGGAATTAGTTTATTAGAAGAAAAAATGAAAGCATTAGAAGAGACAGAAAGAAATCTTATGATTGAACTTGATAATGATAACCAAGATATGATTCATATTGGATTGAGAAAAGACAGACAATTAGCTCGCCAAAAGATTAGAGAAGAAAAGAGAGCATTAAGAAAAATTGCTAGAACTAAAAGAATGGTATTAGCTAAAATGTATAAAATTTTAAGAGTTCTTGCACCTGTAGAACAAGGAAGATTAGTAAGACAATTAAATTTGATGAATAGACTTCATGTTAATCATTTAATGCTTTTAGGTGCTGATGAGGCACAAGCAGTATTTAACTATGGGTTTGTTGCACAACCACAAGTTGACCAATTTAGACATGAAGGAATGATTATGCAAGGAAATGATATGGGAGATTATCTTATGAAAGACAAAGAAACAGATGAAGTTGAAAAACAAAAAAAGAAGATGGAAGAAGTTGAAAAACAACTTCAAGTTATGGAACAAAAATATTCTACTAATCCATATTTAAAGAATTCATTAAAACAAAGAAGTGCAGAAGTATATAATAAGTTAATGGATGAAATGGTTGTTAAGATTGAAAAAGCAATTTCAAAGAGAGGAAAGGAGTCATATATTTTAGCTCGTAAGATTGATGATCAAATTGAACAAATGGAAATGAAGATGGAATTAATGACACCAGAAAAAAGAATTGAAACAGTTAAGAAAATTAATATTATGAAAAAACAAAGAAAGAATTTAGATGGTAATGTTGAAGATTATAGAAGTAAATTAATGAAAATGATGAATAAATTAAAGCAAAGTTCATTAGTGATGAAAAAAGCAGCAAAGAAAGCAAATAAAATGAACAATTATATTAATAAAAAACATTTAAGTAAAGAAACAGTTATTAAACATGGCACAGCTGCTGTATTAGATATTTTAGAAAAGAAAGCAGGAATTGTTATTGATACTAATAAAAAACAAAAAGAGAATACAATGAAATTAATGAATATTAAACGTACAGCACCAAAGACTGTTGTTAAGAAAGAAGTAAAAAAAGGATTAGAGAACAAACAAGAAAGTGCAGAAGAAATAATTAAAAAAACAGCAATAAAAGAATTAAAAAAAATTGAACAAGAAGAAAAAAAAAATAAACAACAAAAACAAACATCAATTAAAAAGAATATTAATTTAAATAAAGAAATGAACAAACCATCTGTAATTCAATCTAAAAAAAATCTTCAAAAACAAAAGAAATTAATAAAAAGATTAAGTACAATGGAAGGATTATTAAAAGAAATGGCAGCAAGTAAAGAAATGGTAGAAGAAGAAATTCATTCTGCATTAGAAATTTAAATTGAACACTTTTCTTAAATAAATTAAAAAGAATTTTTATTTATTTTAATAAAAAAAAAATAAAAAAGAAAGTAAATTCAATTATTTAATAATTTAAATAAATTGAAATAAAGAAATTCTTATTTATTTTCAAAGAATTTATCAATTGAATTTTGAAGAATAGATTTAAATTGAGAACGATCAACAACAGAAGAGAAACATAAAACGATATGATCTTTTTTATTTTTTAATTGTAAAGAGAATAAATTTTCTGATTTACTTTTTTTTAATTCATCAATATTAATACTTAATTCATTAAATTTTGAGAAAAATTTAAAAGTATAACTTTCTTCTTTTTCATCTTCTTCTTGTTGTTCTTTAATTATAATAATAGAATCATTAAAAATCATTACAACATATTTTCTATCTGCTTTACCATTTACTTTTATTGTTTTTATTAAAATTCTACCTTGTGGAACCATTTGAATTTCTTCTGGAATATGAAGAGTTTTTGAAAAGTATTTTTGTGTTTCTTCAGTTAATTCATTAATTTTTGAAGTTTCATTAACTTTATTAGCAACTTCTTGAATCATTTCAAGAGCTTTTTTAATATTATTATAATCAATATGACTTTGTTGAGTATGTTTTAATAAATCTTTTAATAATAATTGATATCTTGGAAGTCTTTGAACAGGAGTTATTAATAAATCAGAAATTGAACTTTTTGAATAAGGAGATTGTTTATATTGTATTTTAGAATAAAAAGGAGCAAATTTATGTGGATATTTTAATGTTTTAATAAGATCAATTGTATGTCTAAAGTTAGAACAATATTCATTGTAAACTTTTAAAAATGGAATGAATGTTAAAAAAATATTTCCTATTGTTGTATTAATATTAAATCTACTACATCCTTTTATTAAATCACTACAAAAAACTTTATTGGTTTGAAAAACAGTTTCTATATTTGAAAATAATGTTTTTTGTTCTTCATAATTTAAAATTTCATTATTATTTTCTAATGGTCTTTTAATATTTTCAATTGTATATTGTAATGTATCAACATAATTAATTTCTGTTGTAATAATTTCATTTATTACAGTTCCTCTATAAATATATTCATTTATTTGAGGTTGGATTTTATGTCTTCTAATTGCCCTTTGTAAAATATTAATTGAAGCAATTTTTTGATATTTTTTAACGTATTGAAATAATTCTTCTTTTAATTGACTATTTAGTCTAAGATTATCACATTCATTTTCTTTTAATTCTATCATTTGCTTTCCGGTTATTTTACATGAAAATAATCTAAATGCTAAAGATCGTTTCCCTTCTTTCATCATTTCTTTAACTAATCTTTTATTAGTCCATCTACTAACATCACTGTCATAAGCAAAACATTCAACAGGATAATGTTCAATAAATACATGATTTTCATCCATTTCGTTAATTTAACGTTTTCAAGATCATTTCATCGTTTTTGGATTGGATAAATTATGTTATTTATTACAACAAAAATTAAATGATTCAAAAATATATATTTTTTTTTTAATTAAAGAAAGAGACTAAAACAAAATAATATTTTATAATAAT
>NW_008579307.1:0-265 GCF_000257125.1 Entamoeba nuttalli P19 | reverse complement strand
GAAAGATTAAAATACTCAACACTTTGTAAAAACAAGATAACACAAATAGAATCATATTATCCTGTATTGGTAATAATAAATAATAAATGAAGAAACATGGTAATATATGAATAATTATATTAATTAATAAGAAAATACATGAAATAATCAATATAAGAAATCAAAATATGAAATAATGTTCATTTATAAATACATTATTATGATATTGAACAAATAATCCATAAAAGTGAATGATAATATCACAAAAGACCAGACATATATGTAA
>NW_008579306.1:0-223 GCF_000257125.1 Entamoeba nuttalli P19 | reverse complement strand
AATTGTGCACAACTTTTCTTCTTATCTTCTTCATTTGGTCCTTGTTTATAACCACTAACACACGTACATTGGTCATCTTTATTTCTTGTAGTAACACCTTGAATATTCTCATAACATACAGTACATGAGACATTATTTTTAGTAGTATCATAAGAACAACTAGAACATCCATCTGGACATTTCTGACATCTACTATCTTTGTCAAAATAATGTGCATCACCAC
>NW_008579305.1:0-406 GCF_000257125.1 Entamoeba nuttalli P19 | reverse complement strand
TAATATTTATTTTCATTCATTCTTCTATCACTTATATTTCTCATTAATGTAAAATCTCTTTCTTTTGATTATTTGTTTTTATATATTATTTGTGGTGTATAGCATGTAATACTTCTTTTGAAGAATTAACACATTATATAAAAGAGAACAAAAGAAACAAAGAATAAAAGAATGAAAAACTCAAATAGAAGAAAGAATATTATACTATATTATAATAGTAAAATATAATAAAAATATAATAAAATGAAATTGTGAAAAAAAATTAAGAAAGAATAGAGAGAAAAAAACAAATAATACCATGAAATACATAAATTTTTACTAAGATTGAATAAATAACAAAGAAATGAATAACAAAAAATAAATAAATAAATTTTTAAATAAGAAATGATAAATTCATTATTAAAAA
>NW_008579304.1:0-238 GCF_000257125.1 Entamoeba nuttalli P19 | reverse complement strand
TTGTCTCTATTTTTCTATTTTATTAACTTATTTTCTTGAACAGTAGATGTCTCATTGTCTAGTATTATTGTTTAATATTTCTCCATTCATTGTTATTTCTCTATTTCCATTTGATTGTTTTATTTCTTTGAATTAATTTCTTTTTCTTATAAGTTATTAATTATCATATCCATCATCAATTTTATTAAATTTATTGAATAACTCTTCAAATATCTATTTTCATTAATAGTATATATTT
>NW_008579303.1:0-395 GCF_000257125.1 Entamoeba nuttalli P19 | reverse complement strand
CATGTATATTTTCTTATTAATTAATATTATTATGCCTATATTGTCATGTTTCTTCATTTAGGATTTATTATGATAAATACAAGATAGTAGAATGTGAATAAAAACATAAAACAAAAAGTGAAAAAGAAATAATGAAGGATAAAGAAATAGAAAAAACCAAGAAATGTCAATATCAGAAGAATTGTGAAAATAATTACCATTTGAATGAGGTGAATTATAATTGTTTTTATCATAACAATTACAATATTATTAGTATGTTTTATTTCATTCATTTTCAACATCACAATTATTTTTACAATACTTCAGTAACAATAATACCAAATAACATAATAAATGATATAGACTCTATGAAGGTTATCAAAATAAATAAGAAATAAAACATATAAGAAATGATA
>NW_008579302.1:0-532 GCF_000257125.1 Entamoeba nuttalli P19 | reverse complement strand
TTTACAATAAAAATACACAATTTATTTCATCTTTCTTTTCATATTTTATAACCCCCTTTCTTTTATTACTTTTTATATTCTTTCTTCTTCTACTTTCTTTTTATTCTTTTATACATTTATATTCTTTTTATATTATAAAAAAAGATACATTACAGGAGACATTACAAAAAATATAGATAAACAAATAAAAAACACAACAAAGATATAGAAAAACAAATAACCAAAGAAGAAGAAATTCATATCAACCAAGAAATATAAAAATAACCAAAGAAGAGGAAATTCATATCAACAAAGAAATATAAATAGATAGAAAAATGAGTGAAAAATAGGTATTATCTGTATAGACAGAGATACATAAATAATCACACTAATCATTACAATAATAATTATAACAATAATTATCACAACATAGATGATACAAATCATTTCACTCATCACTTCTTTCATAATCATCGTCATAATCATTTTAATAATAATTTCAATAGAAATAAAGGATATTATCATAAGAAAAACAAGTACCATAATAACACTC
>NW_008579301.1:0-274 GCF_000257125.1 Entamoeba nuttalli P19 | reverse complement strand
TTTTTAATACTTCCTAAATAATATTGATAAATCTTAATAGTACCATCAATTAAATGTTGAATGTATGTAAATGTTTCTATCACTTCTTTAATTAATTAGTTGTTAAACACTATTTCATTTTCAGTTTAGTTTTATGATTATAGTTTCAATTGAATATGAATAAATAGTTCAATACACATTAATAAAACAACTTAACTAATATTTTATTTTAACAAACAGTGTTCATTTTTATTTTATTGGACATTTTTCCAATTAAAAAATAAAGAATAAAATT
>NW_008579300.1:0-3098 GCF_000257125.1 Entamoeba nuttalli P19 | reverse complement strand
TGTGTTATATAACGTTTTTAAGTCTTTGGTATGATTCTTTAGAATGATAGAGATAATAATTAACTTCTTTTTTTCAAATGAAAAATTTCAATTATTAATACCATGAATCAGTTTGATCTTATCAAAAAGTTCAGCAGGGACATTTGTTGGAATAGATGGATTTTGGTTTTGGTAGTGAAGATATTGTTGTGCAATATGATGGATAGCCCGTAACTTGTTGAAATTAAAATGACCGGACTTAGCAATAAAGGAAGCATACATTTCATCACCGACAAGAAGGTCTTTTGTTAAAATACCAATAAATGGGATTAATGGAGTTTGAGACTTAGAAATTTCTGTTCTAAGAGCTTTATAGTTATCATTAAAAGAACAAAGAACATCAAATTTTTCAATAGAGACTTGAGTTTCTTTAGAAAGATTACTTTTTAGATAATCGAAATCTTGGATTTTATGAAGAGCAAATACAATAGCACATAACCCAAAGAAATTTCTTTGTTCATAAAAGCGTTCAGCTGTTTTCATTATAAAATTGAAGAAAGCAGATTGAAAACTCATTGAACAATCTTTGATCATTGAAGAAAGTGTTTCTGAAAGCCAATTGAAAGATGTTGTCATAAATTTAATATTTGGAGTTGCAGTAGGTTTTTTAGTAAAGAATTGAACAATTTCTGCTTCTGTGATTCTTGAAAAAAGAATGGTATGAACATAAGTCATCATATCACTGAAATAAATATGGTCATTAAATCCTTTACAAAAATCTCTTGATGAGAATGTAAACATTTGTGTTATTGGTTCATAAATTGGTGAATTTTTTAATTTACGAGCATTTTCTAACATAATTGTTACTTCTTTTTTTAATGACTCATTAGCATCTTTTTTCCCAATCTTTAAGAAAGATTGAATACGACTAAGAGTACCTTCAACTCTAGTAAATTGAAATGGATCTTCCATTAACCATTTTTGGAGAGTAATTAAAATATTTTTTGTTGCTTGTTTTGATATATAGTCATTTGGTTTTCTAGGAATTAATTTTTGTATTACACCATCAATAGGTTCAAATAATGTGATAGTATTAACAAATACATCTCGCATTTCTGGATCAAACGGTATTTCTGTTTGAAGTAAATTTGTAAATTCTTCAATAGTTCCAGAATTTATTACAATTCTACCTTTTTCATTAGAAAACCATGAAGACCATGTTAATGGCTCTCCTATCTTTGTTTCTTCATTCATTCTATCTAACAGATCTTCTAAGTATTCAGTTAACTTCTTATTCCACATATATTCTTCGGTACCTTTATTTAATCCTATTTTCATACTTTTTAAAAGAGTAGTAATTTCAGAAATATATCTAAGTGGTGAAAAAACTACAGAAAGAATATCACTTCTACGTTCGAAGACTTTCTTACTAATTTCAGCTGGGATTTTATCTTCATATTGTTTCCATGGATTTATTAATGAAGTATACCATTGTGGTGATTTCTCATGAAATGAAGCAAAGTGTTGTGCAAGTGCAATGAAATTTAAGACTGTGTCATCAAAAAATCTATAAAGTTTTTCTCCATAAGTATCAGATCTATAAAAACAAGAATATTGTCTTGTAAGAACAGCATTAAGTGAGTTTAATTTAGGAATTAAAATTTTTAGTTCTTTAATAATAGGCTCTAATGAAACATTTAATGATGGTTGAAGTTCTGCACAAGACCCTGTTCGTTTTAATGACCTACGACCTGATTTAGACTTCTCTCCAATAGTCTCTGCAGCTATAATAGGATTATAATAATACTCATTTAATGCTTCAATTTGATTGACTAGTCTTCTGGTTTTAATGATTATTGAACCAAATTTACTACACTCAGGTTGTCTTCCTAATAATATAAATCCATTACCTGCAGTCATATTTCTTCCTTCACAAGGACCAAGAACATCCCAATAATATTTAAGTTTTTCTCCTTCCCCTTCTTTCTTTAAGACACAAACTTTAAATTCTTCATCTTCGCCATAAATGTCATAAAATCCAGAATATATTCTTAACATTTTATGTGGGACAACTACACCACTGCTATTTTCTACTTCTCCATTTGATTTTAATCCCCAGAGTTGCTTAATTCCTGCTATATCAATAAATAATGACTTTGACGAAAATTTTGGATTTGAGTCTATTCTTCCACTTTCTAACAACGTTCCTTTTAATTCATTTTGAACTGAAATCCTCACAATCCTTTCAGAATATCCAAATCTCTTCTTTTGTCCTTTCGTTAACTGATAACATTCACCAAATCTATCAAGAATAAAAACTTCTTTATCATTTCCAGTTATTTCTTCGGGAGCAACAATTCCTTCTACATTAGAATATTTCTTATCTTTCCCCTTCCCAATTTTACCTTTATGAATAAAGTAGAATGAATCTGGGCCTTGACAAATATAGTTTGAACTTCTACTTATCCCAAAAGTTGGTGATGGGTTAGGATTTTCTGGTGATGAATAATAAACATGGTCATCACAAATATAAAAAATTCTATTACCAGCAACAAACACATCACGTGCCCCTTGAGTTTCTACATAATATGAACATGTACCAAAAATTTGAATTTCCGTATTTTCCTTTTCAATTCTTGGTGTTAGTGTTTGTCTACTTAAATAAGTAGACCCTCCATTTGATGAAGAGCCTTCTGGAATATTTTCTTCAAAACTTAGTTGACTCTCTGGAATAAGCTGGTCTGGGTCTCTAGGATTAGGAATAAATGTGGTAGATCTACGAGACTTATTCATTATCAGTTTTTTAGTTTCAATATAATAAAAAAGGTTATGAAAACTTCTACTCCTGATTCATTTTTTGTTTTAAATTTTTGGAAGAGTAAAAATTGTGTTTTATCTTGTGATTGCAAACGAAGAACCTTTAAAAAGTTCTACCAAACCAAGAATTATAAGTTCAAATAACACAAAAATAATAATCCACAAAAAATAAAAAAATAGAAGGAAAGAAGAATAAAAAGAAGCATAAAAATTGATCTAAACAATTCTTCTCATTATCAATCATGTCCACACCAGGTCTCACTAGCTCTTCAAATTTAAACTTTTCTGATAGTTCTGAGGAT
>NW_008579299.1:0-938 GCF_000257125.1 Entamoeba nuttalli P19 | reverse complement strand
AACATTAAATGAATTAAATTTAAATTTAATCAAAATAAGTAACTGGAAATATTCATTAGCACAATATAATTTCAATAAAAGAAAATACAAAGATAAAATATAAGTAATAAATAAGAAGAATAAAATAAGTCTAATAAATGATATGACTAATGTTGAATATTATCATAACAATGAAGAGCACTCGAAGAAAAAGAAATAGGTATAATGGAATAAAGAATAAAATATAGAAAATAGAAAAATAAGAGATATAAAATAAATCGAATAATAAACATAGAAAGTATTAGATTAAATAAAGAATTAAAAATTGAAATTGACAACATAAAAGAAATTAAAAACATTATGTCATTAAAAATGAAAGATGATATAGAAGATTGATTCTATCACATCGCGACATACGCTTTAGATATAGTAGAAGAAGAATTGTGATAGGATTGGTTTCTGCTGATCAAGGAACAATAGAAGCTGATTCTATTAATACTTAATTCAATAGTTTTTTATTTTATTTACCACTCTTGACTTTTTACTTTTAATTAATTTCTTTATATCACATATTCATTGCATTATTCATATCTTATTTTCATTTGACAGTATATCATATTTCTTTAATTCTATTAGTAGATGAAATGATATTAACATTACCAGAAATTGACAGTAAATGAACTAACATAAATACTATTTCACTCATTTTTTCATTTATTACTATTCCTTTTCCTTTTCATTGACATTTTTTTACTCATCTTCTATTTCCGTTTTCTTTTATTTAATTTCATTAACTAATGACTCAAAATAATCTAATTTAATTTAAAATAACAAAATACGAATGAAAATGAATAAAAATATAGTAATAACTACTAATAAAATACTATTTTAACTATAGTTTGTTTTCTTTCATTTTCTTAAATATTTCCAATATTAGAAGTATTCCTCATTTTTATTAA
>NW_008579298.1:0-453 GCF_000257125.1 Entamoeba nuttalli P19 | reverse complement strand
TAAGAAGAATTATAGAAAGGATGGTGAATGTTTGTAAAACAGTAAATTGGTATGAACAAGTAAAATTAAGAATTGTACAAAAAGAAATGTTTGCATCGGAATTGATGGTTCCAAAAGAAATAGAATATGAAAAAAGAATTGAAATATTTAAGACATATATTCACAATGACATTAAAATTCATGACTCAGACGATAAAAATGCTGTTATCAATACCCTTAGAAAATTAATAATTATTTTATTTCTTCCTATCCATACAAAATCTACAAAAGTAAATAAAAATAATATAAAAATTATATTTTATTGTAATCACTCAGGAAAAACAAAGGAAACATGTAAAGGAAGAGATTGTGAATATAAAATAATATTAAGATTAGGATTTGATAATAAACATAATATTATAGAAATTAATGAACATAAACATCCTTTAGATTATTTTTTTGTTGTATCAAAAA
>NW_008579297.1:0-413 GCF_000257125.1 Entamoeba nuttalli P19 | reverse complement strand
AAAATGGTGTTATTATTATTTTTATTTAAAAATATATCAGTTCAATTTATCAAAAATGAATGTATCAATAAAGTTTGTATTTTTATGAATAGTTTCTATATTTTATGCGAGTATTAATCATTTTACATGTTTTGTTTTTATTAATGACTATAAATTACAATATTAACATATGTTTAATGTATTTTAAACAAGCAATGTTTTATTTTGAATTATATAAAACACAAATATATTTTCAAGTATTTAAAATACTATCAAACATAGACATTACTATTGGATAATAGTTATTTTCATTGGAGACAATGTTCATAACTCTAATAAAAGTGTTATCATAACCACCTAGTACGTTTCTATTTATCCTTTTGTTTTTTACACTAACTATTAGAAAATAATGTAATTTTTCTTCAAAAGAAAGT
>NW_008579296.1:0-562 GCF_000257125.1 Entamoeba nuttalli P19 | reverse complement strand
ATAGTTGTACGCTTTTATTAATGTCAAAGAATATTATATCAAAATTAAGTCTTATATTTCAATTCTGTATTAACAAATTTTTGTAATTTATAATGAGAGTATTCATTATTAAATAAAAAAATGATAATTGAAGATTATTTATGAATAATATATAAACTATTTAATAAATAAATCAACAAAAAGAAGGAATATCTTTAGTATACAAAAGTCAATTAAACATAAAATCGATACTCATAATGAAATACAAGATAACAACTGATAGTACGGTAAAATTCACAAGAATAATAACGACAATGAAAATTTAAATTATCAAAATAATTAAAATATAACGAAGAATATTATAATATATTTTAAAATTCAATATAATTTAAATATAATTTCAAATATAAGTAATGAATAATAACACTAAAAAGAAGTAATGAATATGATACTGAATAGTAAATTAAACAAACTAAACATGTAATAAACAAGTAAAAATCATAGTCATAAAAAAGAATAAATAGAAAACAGTAGTAATAATAAAACGTGTTTAATTTATTTAAGTCATTAATTTGAAATAAAT
>NW_008579295.1:130-569 GCF_000257125.1 Entamoeba nuttalli P19 | reverse complement strand
AATAATACACAATGAAATTATATATTAAATTATTACATTAATATGCATTTCAAAGAATAAATAAACATATAATATGAAAGAGAGAAAAAGAAACAAAGAATAAAAAGAAAAAAAGACAAGAAATAAATGAATATTATTAGAGTGAATAAGTAATAAATAATAAAAGAAGAAATGAATGAATTTTAGAGGAAGGGATATGGTTAATTATTTTAATTCATTTCATTTGTTTTTTCAATACCAATACACAATAAAAACATAATATAAACAATAAGAAATAATAAATAATTAAAGAAAAGAAACAAACAATAAAAATAAGAGAAAAAAGAGTTAAAAATGATGCAATAAAAAAATAAATTGATGATAATAATTTATTTTCATTAACTCTATTTTACAACAATATTTCCATTTAATTGTATAATTGAAGAAGCATAATGATGGT
>NW_008579295.1:0-120 GCF_000257125.1 Entamoeba nuttalli P19 | reverse complement strand
TTAGAGGAAAGGATATGGTTAATTATTTTATTTCATTTCATTTGTTTATTTCAATAGCAATATACAACGAAAACATAAATTGGTAATAACAATTCATTTTCATTACTTCTATTTTACAAC
>NW_008579294.1:0-515 GCF_000257125.1 Entamoeba nuttalli P19 | reverse complement strand
GTTGTGTATGTTTTATTACTTCTTTCTAGCTTCAACTTTTTAATATATTGAACTTTAATACCAAATCATAATTAGTTATAATCAATTATGCAACAATTTCAAATTAAATATTTTGAAGTTATCATTCATACTAATTCACTATATAATTGTGTTGTTTTATTATAAAACTCTTTGTAATGTCTATTCTTTCTTTATAACCCTTCTTTTGTTTATGTACTTTCATTTATTTTATTAATATTTAAAGTTTTTTAAATTACTTTGATACATTATTGTTGGATTTATTATTTGAACATTAGGTATTTAACAATGTATGATATTTATAATATTCAAATTACATTTTTGACTTAGTTAATTATTTTTCTTATAAAAGATCAATTTTAATAGAATTAGTATATAAACCACTAATACTATCATCCTATGTATTTTATTAAATATTATTATTTTATTTCTTATATTACATATCATTTCTTATTTCATTATCCAAATAAGTATTACATTTAAAAATAAACATCAAC
>NW_008579293.1:911-1548 GCF_000257125.1 Entamoeba nuttalli P19 | reverse complement strand
GGAAAATTCTATGGATGCAAATTATTTTGTGTCTTTTTTCTTTGCTAATTTTCATGCCATTTTTATATTATCAGTCATTCTATATATTGCTTGTTCTATTCCAATCACTTATGAACACATTTTAAATAACATTATATTAATTTATGTCTTAATACTTGAAAAACAATATATATTAATGTTGTTTTTAAAGCACTCCAATCATATTTAATATGATTTAAATTAAATTGATGTTGAAATACCGATTATTTCTTCAATTCTCACTTGTGTCAATTATAATGCCAATCAAATTAAATCATAAATAAATAATATTCAATTATTAAATTTATTTATAAACACATTACAGTATGATTGCACTTGTCTTTCATTAAGAATATTGTTCAAATCAATTAACAATACACTAAAATCAATTATTATTTTTAATGAATTATATAACTCAATGAATGTTTTATTAATTAAATTGCTTGTGTATTGTTTATTAATGAATTTATGATTGTGTTTATTGATTGAAAAATAGTAATTCGATATTAAACCAAAGGAGTAGAAGAAAACTAATAAATTGGTAAAAATCATTTGAATTAATCAAATGGAATTCAACAATAAATAAATGAAATAAACTGATTATATGTTTATTCATATA
>NW_008579293.1:614-901 GCF_000257125.1 Entamoeba nuttalli P19 | reverse complement strand
TTTATCAATAGACTAAAAGAATAAACAATGTTTCTTCCCTATTCAATGACATACTTCCTTGTTGGTCTTTCTTCAACACAACCAATTAACTGATTGGAGAGTATTAATATGTTAAACTTCTTCAATTCTCAATGTTATTCATTGAATTTGATTAAATCAACTTATGTTCAATTGTATTATTTCATTGTCATATGTTGAACCATAAACAGTTACGTTGTAATACCTCGTATTTAATGTTACAATCCAATAAACAATAAAGCCATTGAATTATCTCTCATTAATTCCTC
>NW_008579293.1:0-604 GCF_000257125.1 Entamoeba nuttalli P19 | reverse complement strand
CCTTTGAACTTTTCTTTCTTCAAACAAACACTTTCACAGAATAAATAATCAAAATGTTTGTTGTTTATTTTAATTACATATTCTAATAATCAATCACTACATTATGTTTATTTATATTCATACTCTTTCTTATCATTATCTTCTTTGTTGCCTTTTGATTTGTGTAAGTAACATCATTATCTATTGCATTATTCAATTATAAATAACAACAAAACTCTTTTCTCTCTTTAGTTGTATCATCATACAGTAAAATGACTGTGTTTTCTTATTTAAATTAACTACTCCATTTTTCTTCATAACCTTTGTCTTCTTGTTGTTGATGAGTAATACTTTTATTTCAAATCAAGATTTTTTTGTTTTAATAACACTGAACATAGTCGACATTCACATTCTTCTTTAAATGAAAGTGTGTTTTTCATTTTTAAAACATGACTCATTCAATATTCATCTATAAATAAATCATTCCATATTTTTCTTCACATTTAAATAGATGTGTTTTGTCATGAGTTTATTGTTGAATATAAATTCCATTTATTATGATTTCCAACAATATATTTTAATTGCTCTAATATTGTTATACCATAGATTTGAACTTCAAAAATGA
>NW_008579292.1:4635-5325 GCF_000257125.1 Entamoeba nuttalli P19 | reverse complement strand
AAATAGATGTTAATTTTAACGTTTGTTCATCATCAGTTGATATTTTAAATTCTTCTTCGTCTTCAAACACAAAGTCTTTTGGAATTTGTTTGACATTTTCAATCTCTTTTCTAACATCCGAAAGAGAAGTATCCTTGTTGAATTTCTTTTTGATCATTGGTTTTCCATTTAAACATATTCCAATTGTTAGATCATTTATTTCTGGTGTACTTTTTTCTTTATCTTCTTTAAGATTAATTTCTTCATTATTTATTATATCTTCTACTATATAATCTTCTTCTTCATCTCTTTCAACTTTGTCATTGTCAAGTGTATAGAAATGTGCTGAATCTGGAATATTTTGAACTAATGTTCTAATATTGTTTATTGTTGTTTTATTGTCTATTTCAAGTGTGGTAAGTACTTTATCATTTATCTTTATTCTTATTCCTTTTTTAACTTCTGCTCCTTTAATATTTATTACTCTTTTTTCATCAATTACATCTCCTATAGTATAACTCTCTTCATCGTTCACATCAATTATATCACCATCTTTTGTTAAAAAGTGTTGAGAATCAGATATCTTTCCTTTGATTTTCTCTCTTGCTGTTTTCAAATTATCTTGTGAATTTAGTGGTTTATTTGCAATGCATTGTCCATTCAAGATAAATCTTACAATTACTCTTGACATCCAATGTTTATTAAGTTTGT
>NW_008579292.1:0-4625 GCF_000257125.1 Entamoeba nuttalli P19 | reverse complement strand
TTAAATGTGTTACTTCTTTTCTGATTGGTTGTTTCTAATAAACATCATTTGCTTCGATACTAAACATTGGTTTTCGTATTTTATTCCATTTTATTTTTATATTTCGATATATTTTTATCGTTAATTACATGTTTATGAAATAAAATTACAACAAACTTTTCATCAATGTAAATTTACATTGTTAATTATTTCTTATTCATTCCTTTTTATCATTTTTGTTTACTTGAAATTCTTTAATTTAAAAATAGATAAAATCAATCGAATTATTTCCTATTTCATTCCAACTTCTCTCACACTTTTCTTTTAATTTTATCGTTATTCCTCTTTCATTATTTTATCATTTCAAACATCATTGTTCTGAAAATATAATAACATTGAATGAGGGTAGTGGTTGTGATATATAAAAATATTGTCATTTTTATTTAAATTCTTTTCAATTTCATTCTTTTAATTATTTTCTTTCGTTAAAAATAAAAAACAGGAAATAATACAAAAACATTAAACATAACAACAAAAGACAAATAGTAAAAGAAATGGTGATTATTTGTATTATCTGTATGTTCAGAGATACATTAATAATCACATTAAACAATACCAAATTAATAACTATTATATCATCAATAATTTCAACAAAAATAACACATTAAAACACATGGAAAGAAGAACAAAATCATATCAGAAATAAAAAGAATGAAAATAAACAAATTAAACAAAATAATTATAAAATTAATAAAAGATATTTAAATGAAAGAAAATAGAGAATATGTGTAATAAGTACAACTGGTTCATTCATTAATAAGAAGTTAACAATAATAAAATGGATATTATTGATTACAAAAAGAAATCTACTTCTCAAAACAGTAAGGATACAAAAAGAATTAATATGAAATTAATGTTAATTCTAAAATACTCATTAGTGTTTCATTAAATTTATCACTTGACTTTTATCATATTCAATTTTTCTTAGTTTTCCTCTTTATTTTTTGGTCTACTATTATCTTTCATCTTATTATGAATATATAAAATACATTGAATGTCTATGTTGTCATTTGTTTAATATATTTATTCTACTCTTTTTGGTTTTATCTTTCACAACTTTCTTCTTTTTCCAACATTTCAATGTGTTATTGTTACATTATTTATTCATATGATATACCAACATTTCAAATGTATTTTAATTGAAGTATATCATATATAACTTTCATAACTTGTTAAACATTACCTGACACTCTTTCTACATTAAAATTGTTTGTATTACTCATTTTAATATTGTATATTTGTACAACTAACACAATAATTAATATTTATTATCATTTCAATTATATTTAACAAGAAAATGAATAATAACAATATGTATGAATCAATTAACTTCTTTATTATTGAATTTGATTTACTACTTATTTTTTAAAAATTCTTTTTAATGTTAAAATAACTAATCAACTTTCAATCACATCTATAATCAACTATAGTTAAGTTTGTTTGTTTTATTCGTTGTTTATTTCATGTTTTATCATTTATTAAATTTTTCAAATACATTATAGACATACATTTGATGATTGTTATAGTACAAATAGATGAAGATCGTAAATTGTACAAGTGACAGGTTTTACTTATTGTATAAAATATGAAATGAAAATAACACAACTACAAACAATGATATTCAATAATGTTTATAATTGTTACTAACATAAAATTATTTTTTTCAAATAATTTTAAATAAAATAATAATTTTCAGACTTTTGCCCATATTTAATTCACTTTCTATTTGAAATTATCAATTCATTTGATTTTCTTCTTTGTTTATTTCTTCATTCACAACATACATTTAAATTCAAATGAAAAATAAAATCATTTTATTTTTATCATATTTTCTTCGCTTTGTATTTTGTGAATTATGAAAATAATCATATTATTTATAAAAACAATAAAATGACATAAATAAACAACTATTCTTATTTTACTATACATCATTTGAATTTATCATTATTTACTTCATTTTTTCAATGGATGTGTCGAATTATATTTTATTATTATAATTGGATTTTTCACTTATAATTAAGTATTATTGACAAACAAAAATAACGTTGTATTTATTAATAAAATTAAAAAAAAAACAAATTTAAATAAGTATTTCTGAATTAAATTAAATCCTTTTGTTTCTTATTTATTTCATCTTTCTTTATAACATTATTAATTTATTATTCATTAAAAACTTCATTTATTTAAAATAATTTCTATTTTCTGATATCCATTTGATTATTTTTGAATATTTATAACGTTATTCAATTATGTGAATTTAAATGATACTTTGTTTATCATTTTCAGTTTTTCAAAATTATTGTTTATGACTTTTATTTTATCTATCTTTATTTTCTGATATTTCAGGTTATTATAAATATAATATTTGTTCATTTGATACAACGATGTTGAAATAACATTTTCTTTTTTCCATTTCAAATATCATTCTATTATTCATTTCATTTTATTAAAAATGAAATTATTATCTAAATTAATACAATAACAACTTTCTCCATTTCTTTCTATTATTTATTCATTCACTAAAAACAACTCAATTCAAATTTAATCATTTTTATCATCTTTTCATTTGTATCATGTTGTTTTTGTGTTGATGACTTTGGGTTATCATTTATATTAATTATACTCTTCTTCAAAATAAAATTACTATTTGAACTTTTACATTCACTTATTATTCAAATCAATGTTAATTTAAATTGCTTATTATTTTCATTATTCATTTGTTTTTGTTTATCAAACGGTTAAATAATACATTCCAATAAAATGTTATAAACGTTTCATTTAATTGATGATAGAAATAAATTTATTAAATTAAACACTTTCATTCATCTAAATTCATTCTATACCAATGTTAATTTGATAAGTTATACAATAAAGAAGTATGAAGTGTTTGATGATAATAAGAATGGAAATAAACAAAACATATAATGAATTAAATAATATAAATGTATAAATGTGTAGAAAGTCAAATGAGTGTTAAATCAAAATGTATTGAAAGAATGAAATTGGAAAAGAATATATAAACACAATTCAAAATAACAACAAACAAATCACCTGATATTTATATTAAAGAATGTGAGAATTTCAAAATCGAAATTGAAACAAACAATGAACAAAACATTGATATGATAGAATGGAATATCACTAAATGTAAGACAAAGTGTTCAATTAATAAATTCTCAAATATTGAATCTAAAGAAGTGAATAATACAAGAAATGAAAAATGTAATTCATTGAAAGCAGTTTAATCTACAATCAATGAAATTGATGTTAAAATAAAGAGAATTTTATGTAAATTAAATGAGGAATGTATTAAATAACACTGAAAGAAGCATAATAGATATTTAATGTAATAATGAAAGGTTATATTGAAGAAATGTTTGATAAATGTAAGATATTATATATTGATGAATATGAGAATTGCCAATTCATAGTTAAGAAGAATGAAAATAGCAGAACGTAAAAATAAAGAAAGTACAATTAAATTAGATCATCTTGAAGAAATAACAACAAGAGATAATGAATGATGATATCACTTTCTAAATATTATAAATTAAATATTATTATATTTCAAATGAAATAATACTCATTACTATATATTCAAGTTTAATTGTTGTTGATAGATATTTATTGTTGTTTCTTTCATTCTTATTCTGTTGATTTATGTTAATTTTCAACTCTATTAAAATCATCATTATATTTTCAATGATTGATAATTAAAAGTTCATTCCATAAATTATAAGTCATTTGTGTTATGAATTTAATTATACCATATTACTGTTATTGTTCTGACTCATCAATAAACAAATATTAAAATATAATAAAAATATGAATGTTAGAGTGATAAAATAAACAAGAATATGAAAAAAGAGAAAGAGTTTATTAATAAAACAATATTGTCGTTAAATAAAAGATAATAATAAGATATAATAAGATATTTTAATTGTAATGATATGATAGTATAAATAATCAAATGATTAATACATGATAAATTGTCATTCTAATATATTTGAAACAAAAATAATCTTCTAATTTATACGATGTTTATTTTCTTAAATAATGAACAAATCATATTCATATTTATATGGTGATTTTCTACTATGAATGAATTTTATAGTAAATTAATAATTGAGAAATAAAATATGATATATATATAATAATATTAATAGTTAAATATAATAATTTCACTGTGTGTTAATTCAGTGTAATATTTTAATTTGATTATTTTCATCATAATTTCATTATCTTTATTCAATCAATATCCAGTTAACAAAATAACACAAATATATATCTATGAAATGCATGAAATAATTTTGTATTTATCCATTGAATTACTCTAAACTTGAATAATATTAAATTTCATAATTGTTTTAATTCATAAATGAAACAATAAATATAACATTTAATATTTTCATAAAATAACAATACTTTTCATTAATGGTTCAAGTAAACACAATTAATAAGAATAATAACATAATGTTTCAATGATATTTACTATTAAATAATGTTAATAAATAAAATATTCATTGATTTATCATTTCATTTATTATAGATTCATGATTTTGGGTACGAAAATTAGCAAAGAAAAA
>NW_008579291.1:0-222 GCF_000257125.1 Entamoeba nuttalli P19 | reverse complement strand
TGTTTTATTATTTTATAATTATTTCTCATTCCTTTTTATTTTATATTTTGTTTTATTCATTATTTCATTTCAATATTGATGTTGAATATCTTTTTTATTTATAAATGACTTTAATTCAGATATTTTCATTTCTTTTCTATAACTTATTCATTTTTTATCATATCTTCATTTGTACCTCTTCTTATTCATATATAATATTTAAATATTCATTATTTATTCTCT
>NW_008579290.1:0-217 GCF_000257125.1 Entamoeba nuttalli P19 | reverse complement strand
CATTTTCTTCTTCAAACATACTTTTCTTTGGAGTTGAAGAAGATGAATCACTATGATTTGTTTTGCCTTTAAGAACTATTAAACCAATTATTATTGCAACAATAAGTGAAACCATTAGTATCAACAAAGCAAATGAAAATTTAACATTAAATCCACATGAATCTTTTAGTACATTGTGCCAATTATCTTCTGTTTCTTCATTACTTTCTTTTTTTGG
>NW_008579289.1:287-565 GCF_000257125.1 Entamoeba nuttalli P19 | reverse complement strand
ATCCTTTTCATGTCATCTTGCAGATCCTGCTTTCTGATTCATGACAATACCCATCTATTATTAATTTCATTTATTAATCGGTCAGCTTCTTAAAACAATAATTTAAAAGAAATAAAACAAAATGAAGAAATTGATTTTCTTATTCCTCAATATGATGAAAATCTAAATATTATATTAAACATAAAAGAAATCAAATATTTTAAGAAAGAGTGTATTTCATTAAAATTGTAATACTTTATCTAATTTTCTATAATTCTTAACATTATCATCTTAAAATA
>NW_008579289.1:0-277 GCF_000257125.1 Entamoeba nuttalli P19 | reverse complement strand
TTAATAATACATACCAATTATTATATCACATTATTTAATAAAGAATTATAAACAATTAACACAATCTTTATAATAATGAATAATACAAATTATATCAAAATACAAATTCATAAACAAATAATAAAATAGAGAGTTTATTCATAAATTTGTATTATGAAATATATGATATTTCATATAATTTAACTTCTATTTAACAAATAGAAATAAATATACAAACAAAAAACAAGAAATAAATAAACATATTAAATGAAGAAGATATTTAGAATTATAAAATCAA
>NW_008579288.1:804-1423 GCF_000257125.1 Entamoeba nuttalli P19 | reverse complement strand
TGCATTAAAATATGTTGTATTTCTTGCATTAAAAATGATGTCTAAAAAAATATATATTAACTAAAAGAATGAATATTAATATTGAATAACTCAAATGATTTTCATTGGATTTATTAAAAATATTTAACATTGCAACCAAAATCAGCAAATAAATTTTTGAATATTCTAATTCACAGATACTGAAAATATTGTTATTTAAATAATGTTGTAAAACTATCAAAAAATTATAATTGAATATTTTCAACATAATAAACATCTAAATGAAAAATAAATATTTGAAATATTTCTCACAAAAAAATAAAGAAATTAATAATTTCAAATAAAAATTAAATTTTTAAAGAATTAATGCAAAAATAGCAAAAACAACAAATAATATCATTGTTGAAACTGTTCCACATTGGTGAAGTGTACCATCATCACATTTATCACATTCCCATTCTTTCTCATGTGTTAATCTTTCTTCAGTATTACATTTATCATTTGGATATTGATTTAAATACATCCATCCATTGTCAACTTCATAATTACAATAATTATTATCATAACATTTAAAACATTTATCAGTATAATAAAGTCTAATTGTGTTATCAGGATGAGTACAATTTTCATCATCAACAAT
>NW_008579288.1:327-794 GCF_000257125.1 Entamoeba nuttalli P19 | reverse complement strand
ATATGTTTTGGTGCTTTTTTAATTTCAACATTATTGTCTTCATCATTATCACAAATACCTTTAATTTCTTTACTATCTAAACCAAATGTCCCACTTTTTTTATTGCCTGAACATGTTGAAGAACTTTCATAATAATCAATTGTAATTTTATCACCATCACGTTTAAATTCTGTTGATTCAGTTTCATCAATATAATAGCACAACCCAAAATCTATTGCTATAAACATTGCAGCATCACCATCAACACTTTTTTGACATTCACTGACTAATGATTTTGATAAAACAACACTAATAAATAGAATGAGACATAACAAAGTCATTTCTTTATTTTTTAAATTTCTTTCTTAGTTTTTCCTTTAAATATTCTTTTTTTCTCTCTTTTTATCATCTAAATCGTTTTTATTTCTTTTTTTTGTATTTTTTCTTCATTTTTACTTCCAATATATTCTTCAATCCTTCTTTTTTTA
>NW_008579288.1:0-317 GCF_000257125.1 Entamoeba nuttalli P19 | reverse complement strand
AAATATTCTTTTTTTCTCTCTTTTTATCATTTAAATTGTTTTTATTCCTTTTTTTTGTATTTTTTCTTCATTTTTAATTCTAATATATTCTTCAATCCTTCTTTTTTAATTACTCAAAATTATTATTATTTCTTTTTAAATAATAATTCTTTCTTTATTTTCTTATTTGAAAGATTCCTCATTTTACTTATAGAATACGAATTTTTTCTTTGAATTTATTTCATTCCAATTTTTTTTATAATTTTTTTTTAAATTTTAATGTAATTAATATTCATTTTTATTTTATTTCGCTGTTTTTTAATTTAAATTAGAAAAAA
>NW_008579287.1:385-1023 GCF_000257125.1 Entamoeba nuttalli P19 | reverse complement strand
AACACAAATATCACCAAATCCAAATACAAATAAACAATCATGTGATTGACTACCTAACCAAATGCATATTCTTGTTGTTTAATATAAAATTTCATCATTCTTTTCATTCTTCCTTTTGATTCTAATGAAAATAAAAATGATTTACAATCATTTATATAATCATTAAATGTATTACGAATACTGTTATCAATTTTTAATTAACATATCCTCCAAATTTATTTCCTTCTTCATCTTCTATAATAATTATTATATGTTCTTTATTTATTTATTCTTTGATCAAATACTGATGTATCGACATTCCAATCATCATAGTCTGAATCAAATATTATATTTCCCACTTTTCTATTTGTCCATTCTTCTAGTTGTTCAATTTGATGTTTTGTGACATTCTATTTGTTGATGAAGTTATATTTCACTTCTTTATGTATAATACAACTTTCTGTATCACTCATTGATGTAGTGTTTCGTTCGTTCACAACTATGTCTCTTGATTTGTTTAAGAAACTTATTTGTTTTTCATATAGAGTCAAATATTCTGTCGTCATTTCTTCTTCAATTAATTCTCTTAACTCTTTATTTTCATTGCTTAGTGTTTGAGTATTTTCAAAAATATCTTCTATCATTAAATGTTGAATAAG
>NW_008579287.1:0-375 GCF_000257125.1 Entamoeba nuttalli P19 | reverse complement strand
ATGTTTGTAGTATTTGTTTCAATTTGATTGTTTTGTTCTTTTAGTCTCTTGTGAATAAATTCATTTGCTTGTTTTGCCTTTTCTTTCTCTTTTCTTATCTTTTCAACAGTCATTGTTTCTAGTGATTTTATGCGGCTTTTCATTTTTTCTACAACATCATCCCTTAAATATAACATTATCACAGACATTTCAATGTCATTCATTTTATTTTGGAATTGATTAAGTTGTTGATATAAATTATCTAGTTGTTTGATGAATTTTCCAATGTGTTTGTTAAAATAATTAGAAACTAATGTCTCTATGCCATGTGAAGATATTCTTAAATTATCATTTTCAAAACCATCAAATGTTTGTGAAACACTCTCATTCTGTTGA
>NW_008579286.1:550-5928 GCF_000257125.1 Entamoeba nuttalli P19 | reverse complement strand
AATGAATAACAATAAATGAGATACAAAGAAGAATAGAAAATAAAAATAAAAACAAAGAAAGAAGAATCTAATTATTTATATATTCAATTTTATTAAATCATCTTCATAATTATATAATAAAAAATTTTAATGAGAAGATTCAATAACAGTTTTTAAAAGAGAATATTTCTCAGGTAATGAGTTGATAATATCTAATTTATAAACATTAAAGAGTTGATTATATTCTTTATTTATATAATCAAAGGCATTTTTAATTACATCAAATTCGTAAGAATTATTATTAATTAATAATGAATTTAAATTTTTTAATATATTACAAAGAGTAGTAAAATATAAAGTAATTAAATCAATGTTGTTATTATTAAGAATGATATCAATAATTTCTATATTAAATAATAATTGAATAAAATCCCACTCTAAATGATTATTAATTCTATTAATTTTATCAATTAATTTTATAATAATAATATAAATGTTAGAAGTATTATTTATTTTAAACATAAATGAAATATATTGTTTTAATATAATAATTATTTTCTTAATCTTTTCTTCTTCAATAATACTTTTCTCTGAATTTATTAAATCTTTAATTCCTTTAAACAAATTATTAATAAAAAGTATTTGAGAATCTTTCTTTTGTTTATCAATAATATTTTCTATAATTTTTTCAAATAATTTATAATCTATTCCATTTTCACTTGTTTCTTCTTCATAAATTAATGATTTTATTAAATATTTCATTGTTTTATGTTGAATATTTATATTTTGATTTTGAATAAAATTATTTATAAGTAATTCTCCAATTAATTTATCATTTGTTATACAAATAAAATGAACAATTAATTTAATAATTTCTTTATCAAATAATGAAATTGTCCAAATTTTATTTTTAAATTGAAATCCAATATTTTGATTTAATTCAATTTGTTTTTCAAATGGAATAGAATTTACTATAAATTGTTGTTCTTTATTAATTCTTTCATAAATTTGATTTTCATTTAATGAAATAGTAATATTTTTTAATAATTCTTTTATTATTTCATCAACTGTTTTTTGATTAATAATATCATTAAATATTTCTATTGATTTAAATACTTTTTCTTTATATTCATCAAATGGTATAATTCTATATTCCATCCAACATTGTGGAATATAATAAAGAATCATTTTATTAAATATTTCTTTTGAACATTCACAAATTGGAATATAAATATTACTAATAATCATTCTAATAATACTAATACTATTTAATCTACAAATAATAATTGGAAGTATTGTATTTTTATATTTATTTGGAATATTTATCATTTCTATATCTTTCATTATTAATTCTTTTATTGATAATGTTAATCTTTCTATCATTCCTTTTTTACTTTCAATTACTTCTTTTATTGTTGAATTAATTATTCCATTTAAAATTATTTTCCATTCATTTTCAGTTATTTCAGTAGTACAAATAATTTTTGGTATTTTATTTATTTCAATTTTAATAGTACATTCTTCATTTGGAATAGTAATTAAACTTTTAACTGGTAATTCATTTAATTGTAAAGAAATAAGAGAAATTTTTGAATTAATTGAATTTAAAGAAATATTATTTTGTTTAAAGAAGAATGTAATTTCTTGTTTTAACCCAGAAAGATTTAATTTATACATTTCTTTAAGAATTTCAATTAAAGGGAATATCCAAGGGTTATGAATTGTAAAAATAGTTCCTTTAATTCCTTTTAATAAATTAACTAAAAAGAATCCAGCTCCTTCAATTGAATGAGATTTACATTTACTTATAATAAATGATTTCAAATTTAATTGTGTTATTAAAATTGGTTTATTTTGATGTAATGTTAATGTTCCTAACCATTTTCCAATTCCAATACAATGATCAATATGACTTATTTTATTGAAATGATTATGTTGAATTGCAGTAGTACAATATTGAATTTGATATTCAAAATCACAAATTTTTAATAATTTTTTTTGTTGTTCAATAGTAGAATGAATTGCAACAATAAAAATAGCAACTTCATCTTTTAATTCATGTGAAATATCTTTAATAATATCATTTTCATTAAATATCCAATTTATTAAATTTTGAATTGTTTTTGAAATATATTTTTTCATTGGTTCATTAAAATAATTTTCATTTATTAATGATTTTAATATATCCATTTCAGATACTCTTGGTTTATTACATTGTGCATTAATATATGAATATAATTCTGTATTAATTTGATTAATATGTGAATAATTTCTTAATGTTTTAGCAATTCCTCCATTAATAATTCCACTTTTTCTTAATTTTTTAAGAACAATTAAAGAATTATAAAATGTTGGTTTATTAATATCGTCTAATTGATTTATGATAATTCTAATAATATGAATATATATTACTCCTTTTATTATTTTTCTTTTAAGTAATTCTCCTACAACATCTCCAATAATTGAACCTCCTTTAATTGGTGGATGAATCATTCCATCACATAAAAATTGAAGTATTTTACTTACAATATTTTTATTTATTTCATTTTCATTTTTAATTATATTTTCAAATGAATTACAAAATTCATTAATTGTAATTTTATTATTTAATACTTCTTCTAATAAATTTATTTCATTTTCATTTAAATTATTTTGATTTTCAATTTTATTCATTTTAATAAATTCAAATAAAAGAGTATTAATTGGTTTTGAAAGAGTTGAAGTACTAACAATTTGATTTTTTTCTTCTTTATATTTAAGAAACAATGAAATATTTTCTTTCATATTTTCTTTTAATATAAATTGAATTGCATTTATTCCAATATTTGAAGCTAAATCAATCATCATTAATTTATTTGATTCAAATTTTACAATTAATTCTAAATTATTATTATTAATTACTTTACAAATAGAATTAATAATGTTACTTGATTTTTGATATTCTTTAATTAAATATTCAATTGTTTGATTATTATTTTCAATTAAAAATAATAGTAAGTTTTGATTTTCTAATACTTCTTTGATTATTTCTATTCTTCCCCATTCAATATATTTACAAATAACATTTGGATATTTATTACTAATTTCAATTATTATTGAATTCATTTTATTATAATTAATTACATCATTTCCTTTTGATTTCAAATATTCAAAGAAATCATTTGAATTAAATAATTCTTCTATTGAATTAAATTGATTAAATAAAGAAAGAAGTAATAATTTGATAATTTTATTATTCTTTTGATTTGAAAGAATATATGAAATAAATGATAGTAATAAATTAAATGAAATTGTTGTTATTTTACAATTATTTAAATAAGGACAAATAAAATTAATTTCTTGTTCTTTTAATTCATAATTAAATTGACTAATTACAATTGGCCATTCCACTTTCGATAAAAATGTTGAATTAAATCCCAATTTTTTTTTACAAATAATATCAAGACATAAAATACATTCTTCTGTTGTTAAATAATATTCTTTAATAAATTCATTTAATTCTTCAGTATTAAATTCTTCAATTAATTCTCTAATTGGTATAATAATATCATTTTGAGTTAATGTTGATGTTATTGGATTACTCCAATGTAATGCAAAAATTGGAGATGGATGAGAAGATTGAGTAATATTTACTATATAATATGGATCTTCATAGAAATTTTGAAGTAATTCATCTTTAGGAATATCTGTTTCATCAATTGGTAATGAAAGAAATTCACCATGATGAAGTGCAAGAAGATGTTGAAGAAATTGTAATTCATTTTTTTTTAAAGTAAGTTTTGATATATCACAATTAAATTCAATTGAATTTATCGCTTCAAAAAACATTCCTTCAAAAAATGGTGATGAAATTAATTGAGAAATATAACGAGATAATTCTTCATAACACACTTCTGTACTTTTTGTATATTTTGTTGATAATAATAACGATAAATAATAAATTATTCCTTTTCTTCCTACTTTTTTTATAAATTCATTCATTTCTTTTATTCCACTTTTTGAATTTGTTAATTGAATGCTTTCAAAAAGAATTTTAATTTGAAGTAATTCACTAGAAGTCATACAACAATTTTTAAGTTCTTTTTTATTTTTTATTTTACCTTTTTTTTTATATGAAAATATTCAATTTATTCTTTTAGTTTTTTTTTTTAGATTAAATTTTGAAATAAATAACATAAATGGATCAAATTGAAAAGACTCAAGTTTCACTTGGAAATGGATTAAATTTTGGTTGTGATTATTTGGGATATATCGGTGATATGAAAACTTCTCATGCAAATTTTATTATTTCTATTAAAAATGAAAAAAATGAAAAAATTACAATGGATGAATTAATTCGTATTGGCAGAGTTTCAGCAAATACAGGTAAACAAGGAGTATTAATAGATTCATCAGGAAAAGGAATTTCAATTGACTGGAAAATGAGACAAAAAATATTTTAATTAACAAAAAAAACAAAATTATTTCTTTTTAATTTTTAAATAATAAAATAAATAACAAAAAATATTCCACTTAAAATCATTTTCAATCGTGTTTTTGTTTTTTATTCAAATATTTTGGAACGGTTTTTCCAGAAGTAAAAGCAATTGTTCCAAAGTCCAAATTATCTTTTACAACAGGACTTGTCATTGTTGGTCTAACAAATGGTTCAACTTTTTCTTCTTGTTTTTCTTTTTTAGATTGATGTCTTTGTTTATTGTCATTATGCTGTTTAAAATGTTTTTTACTTTCTGGTAATTCAGTCTTATCAACTTTTGTATTTAAATTCTTTGTTTTTCCTTTATGGACTTCATCTATCTTAGCATGTAATTTACGTTTTAATGCAAGAGTTGGATTTTCAATTAATTCTTCTCCAACTTGGTCTTCTTCCATTAATGGTTGAGCAGTTTGTTTAATTTGATCTTTTTTCATAGCCAAAAGAGCTTCATTATATTGAGATATAGTCATTTTTCCTTCAACTGATAATTGTCTTTTAGAAATTTCATTTAAGTCAACAGCTAAGTCATCATGAGCTACTTCAAATTTACGTTTTGTATTTTTACTATCTTCAATTTCTGTGTGATAAAATTCAACTGGTATGTGATCAAACATTTTTCCTATCCATTGTGCTGTCTCTTCAACACTCATCTATTAACTAATCATTTCTATTACATTTTAAAACCCTTTTTTTCTTTAAACCTTTTTTTTTTGTGTTTTTCTTTTTTTTTTTTTATTTATTTTTATCTTTGTTATTGATTGAAAGATTCTTTTGTTTTATTTTTGTTTTTTGTTCATTTCAATTCTGTTTTAAAACACTTCATTATGACTTGTAACTACTTGTTTAGGTAAATCAATTTCTTTTAATTTGATAATTTATTTTATCTTTTATCACATTCTTTTAAAAGTGTTTATGACGATGG
>NW_008579286.1:0-364 GCF_000257125.1 Entamoeba nuttalli P19 | reverse complement strand
CTGTCCATACAGATAATATTTATTTTCACTTATTCTTTTATCATTTAGATTTGTTTATTGATATGATTTTCTCTTTCTTTAGTTATTTGTTTTTATTATATTTTTTTTGTGGTGTTTCTTTTCATTCATCATTTTTTCTTTGTTTAGATGGATGAAACAAAAAGAAGAAAAATAAATGAAATTTGATAAAAAATAAAATTAATTTTAAAATGATAGAATAATGAAATAGAAAAGAAAATGATAAAAAGAAATATCGAAATATCCAATTAGTATTAATTTATCTGTTTATTCATGATTAGAAATTAGTTAATTAAATGTTAATAGAATATTCATTTATTCTTCCTAGTTTAGCCGAGATTAATCC
>NW_008579285.1:0-642 GCF_000257125.1 Entamoeba nuttalli P19 | reverse complement strand
TGGTGTCATATGAATTTTATTTGATGAAAAAGGGTTTAAATATAAGTTGTAAAAAACAAAAATCAAATTAAAATCAAATTAAAATCAAATTAAATAAAAAAGAATTAAATTAAGGCTTGTTTAAATCAAGCTCAGATAAAGAGGAGTCTTCAAACTCCCAATGGAAGACGGTCTCTTCCATTTCCTCCTCGAGCTCTTCTTTCTCTAGAGCCATCTCATAGAGCTCTTCGGCAACATCCCATGCTAATGAGATGCCATCACGAAGGCACCAATCATCGATGTAAAGGAGGAGGCGATCGATTACCTCCTCCGATAATGCTCTCAACCCATTGATCTGCGTCTTGTATAATATTGAAATTATCGTTACATACTCGTTAAATAGAAGTTCAATGATATTCGCTTTGTTATTACACAAACAATGATAATAATTATAATTATTAAACAGTGTATTAAAAGAGAAATCGCTCGCGTACATCATTACAGTATTTTTCATATGAAGTTTATCTGCATCGTTCAACACATAGAATAATAATTTATATTTATCACTTAACATATCGTATTCTGATGTTGTGTTTTTAAATTCAGTTGTTATGCACATGGTTGTTGAATGTCAATGCTCTGCTGATGCAGAAGCCATCTTTA
>NW_008579284.1:346-805 GCF_000257125.1 Entamoeba nuttalli P19 | reverse complement strand
ACATTCAATTCTGGCAGCACAATAGAAGAAAAACAATCTAATGGGATTGTGTAATAAATGAACTGTATTATAACAATACAGCATAATGAATAAACTACAATAAACACTTCTTAATAATCATAAAATTCAATTGTTGATATATCTAATAATTGACCTTTTTTGTAGGTATAAGAATGAAATTGCAGATGGCACATCTGAAACACCAAACAAATACTAGTACAATTAAAGATTCGACTCTCCATGTTAGTCTGGTTAATGATGGTGCATTTGAATTAGAAATGTATTTGGTAATGCTACAAAGTGTGCAGCAATAGTAGAATATTACATGGTTGTAATATAAGGATATACTAAAGTGTAGGTAAGACTAAAAGAAAAATAACATAATAATATGGTGGTAATGAAATGATTCTTTCTCCCATTCATAAAATAAAGAAAAAGGAAGAAATAGGATTATTTAAT
>NW_008579284.1:0-336 GCF_000257125.1 Entamoeba nuttalli P19 | reverse complement strand
CAAAGGATTAAAAAGAAAGAATAAGCAGAAGATGTTTGAAAAACCTTAAGAGGAAAAATAAAAGAAAGAAGTAGTTTTATCATTTTTCAAGAAAAAGCAAAATGATAAGTTAAACAAAAGATTACTCTTTTTTAAACAGCAAAGAGATGTGACTAATCTCTCCAAGCTATGAATAATAGATGAAAAATCTATTAATACTTAATTAATTACTTTTTATTTAGTAGATATAAGAAGAAATATTAAGCAATAAATTAAGTATTAATAGAACTAGCTTCTATTATTCATAGCTTGGAGATATTAATCCCGTCCCTTCGTCTTCATCTTCAAGCAGCTCTA
>NW_008579283.1:0-527 GCF_000257125.1 Entamoeba nuttalli P19 | reverse complement strand
ATTAAAGAATTAAAAATTGATATTGACATTATTAATGAAGTTAAAAACAATTGTAGTTAAAAACATGATTGATGTTATGGACTCTTGCTCTTATTACGTCAAAACATACTCATTACTACTTTTTGATGTTTCTTTATTGACTACATTACTCTCAAATGAGTCAGGAATATTAAAAACTACTTTTATTATTATTTATTTATTCATTTTTTACTTATTCTTTTAAAATTCAATTATTTTAAATTCTTCTTCACTTAAACAATGACACAACCACCATCATCATAATGATAATATACCTTTCTTAGTACTTTGTTATTCTTTAATTCTTCTGGACATTCATCAAAACAACTATCTCCTATTTTAGTTACACTTGTTGGTATATTAATTGTTCTTAATGATGAACATCTATTAAAACAATATTCTCCTATTTCAATTACACGTGTTGGAATATTAATTGTTGTTAATGATAAACATTCATAAAAACATCTTTCACCTAATTTAGTGATTGTTGATGGAATGATAAATTCATT
>NW_008579282.1:0-12431 GCF_000257125.1 Entamoeba nuttalli P19 | reverse complement strand
TCAGACGTGCCACCTTCGATCTTAAAAAAAAAATAAAAAAAAGAAAATAAAAAAAAGAAAATAAAATAAAAAAACAAAAATAATAGAAAAAAGAAAAAGAAGGGTAAACTAAAAATTTATAGAACATTTGTTTTAAGTTTGTTTATTTCTTTATTTCTAAGGTATTAAATACTTAAATTAGTTAAGTAAAACAGATGGGAATGAAGATGAATAACAGTAGTAAATAATTTGAATTATTTTGGAGATATAAAAAAGAGAAAAAAGGTTTAAAAGAATGAAATAAAGAGCTTCTTAACTCAAATTTTAAATTATGACGATCTTAAATTTCAACTTAGTTAAAATGGAGTTTTCTCTGTTGATAAAATGATTAATAAAAGTAATTAAATTAAATAAATTTTTATTTCATTTGGACTCTCCTCCTTTCTTTAAGATATTTAAACAAGAACTCAAGATCACTTATTCCATTCACTTCTTTCAAGATGGCTAGAACTAAAGGAAATAATACGACTGAACGACCTGCTACTTCTAAACAACCGAGAAAATACTACGCCCCAAAGTCTGCTTCAAAAAAAGCAGCTGTCTCTTCTAAGAAAGCCGTTGCTAGTGTTTCTCAAAAGAAACCAGTAGCACGACATTCTCATCCAGGAATTAAAGCTTTACAAGAAATTAAATTTTATCAACGTTCAACAGAACTTTTATTAAGAAAATTACCATTCCAACATTTAGTAAGAGAAATTGCTCAACAATCTAAGTCTGATTTGAGATTTCAATCTGCTGCTATTGCAGCTCTTCAAGAAGCTGCTGAAGCTTATCTTGTTGGTCTTTTTGAAGATACTAATTTATGTTCACTTCATGCTAAAAGAGTTACTATTATGCCAAAAGACATGCAACTCGCTAGAAGAATTAGAGGTGAACGTCAATAAATTGTAGTCATTTTTAAAATCTCTTTTTTTCTTCTCTTTTCAGGTTAATAGATCTTAAAATGTATTACTTTAGTTTTTGTGTAAAATTCCCTAATTCTTACGGTGATTTAGTTCATTGTAATAATAATTTCATTTGAGTCAACACAAAAACTAAGTCAGAACGTGATTCTGTTTTTATTTTGAGATTTAATTTTTTTTTTTAATTTTTAATTTTTGCAAAGTTTATGAAGTTAGAAGTTTCAAAATGGAAGAAAAATTAAAAAGATTAAATGAAGAGAAAGACTGAAGTGAAGGAAAAAAAAAAAGAGAAAGAATTAATAAATTGTATTGTTGAACGAACTCATAATTTATTGTGTTTAATATGAGTATCTTTAAGTCATTTAAAAAACAGTCCAAAACTAATAACACAGTAACACTTCCGAATCACAAAAATGAATTTTATATCTCATTTAATAAATATTTTACAAGTTATCTATCAACACATCATATTTCTGAGTTAGAAAAATGTATTGAAACATTTTTTAAAATTCCAAGTGAAAAAATACGTGATTTACCAATGGTTTCTACATTCTCTAATACATTGGTTAATATTTTTATTAAGGCATTAAATCCTATTACTACTGATAAATTAAATTGGTTAATAGGTACAAAAATACAATCATTACCAGATGGACAAGAATTATTTAAATGTCTTCATGACTTAGCTCAATTTGGTTCTGGAGAAATATTAACAGTATTTGATAGTAATGAATTTGTTAATAAAATTACTGACTTATATTCTTTTTTAATCCAAATAGAAAAGAATGAATATTCAGATTTATTATCGTTATTGATGTCAATGATTATTCTTATTGTACCTCCTATACCAAAAAAACCTTTACCATCTGGATTATTAGTTTTACGATTTGATAAACCTGATATTCAAATTTATTTACTTCCTGTGTTTCAAACTATTACTCACGCTCATATGGATCCAGAATTAATTCAAGTGGTTGCAAGAGAAGAGTCAGTACAAATATCTATAAAAGCTCTTGAACAAGCAAAACCAAATAATGATACATTAAGACTTGTTGAATCATATCTTTCTTTTGTTAAAAATACTGCATTATTATCTGATGCTATTTTAAATTGTGTTTCAAACAATGGATTTTATGATGTACTATTAATTCTATTAATTGAATCGGATAAAGAATTAATTGCAGGAGTTGATGGAGTTTTAGATGTGATAGCACCTTTAATGTTCTTTGGAGATTTTACACCAACAATTCCAATAAATGATGAATATAATAATACTACAAGAATATTAGCAAATAGATATCCTTATTTCCTTGTAAGAAATAAATATATTCCATTGTTTTTACAAAATTATTTATTAAAAACAAATCGTGAAGAAGGAAAATTACATACTATGAAAATAATTGAAAGAATCTATCGTGAAAATCCAATGAATTATTTAGTTTTACATTCCATTAATTATACACCTAAATTATATTCAATATTTGATCAAGTATCTCAACCAGTAAGAGATGTTATGCTTTCTTTATGTGTTTATTTGTCTCGTTGCCAAAAATTTGTGCCATATAATGAAATTGAAACTATTACAACTCATTTAACAATTGATAAAATTAATAAACATCCTGAATTAGTTAGTGCATTTGATTATTTAACAAATCAATTACTTATTGATAGTAAAGAATATCAAAAAATATTTGAACAAACAGGAATGACTATTAATGCAATTACTGTTTTTATTTATTTTGCTACTCATTCAAATGAAACAAACCAAAGTATTGTTTTACAAGGAATGATTACTTTAATCACTCGATTAATGAATCATTCTGTTAGTAATTTTACATTATTTAAAGAAACTACTGCTATGACAGCTGCATTATCATTGTTTAAACAAAATATAAATTTAAGAAGAGACTTAACAAAGTTATTTACAGCCGTTATTGAATATTATGATCCAATTCAAACTACTGATTTATTAAAGAAAATGATAGAGCCACTAGAAACAGATCCATCTCCAATTATTTTATTAAAATGTGTTTGTGCAATGTTATATAGAAGTTCTCAAGTAAAAGAATCATTTAGACAATTAGGAGGATTTGAATTTTATAAAAGATTATATAAATATTGGAATTGGTCACTTGAAAGTATTCCAACAAATGGAATAACTGAAGATCGTTATTCATTTATTGAATATTGTTTTGTTGCTATGATTTATGCTATGAAAGGAAGTAAAGATAATAGAAAACATTTTGATGAAACATTTAAAAATGGAGAATTAATTCAATTTATTCAAAATTCTCCATTTTTAAATGAAGAAAATAAGTCTAAATATTCAGAAAGGATGACATGTCTATTAATTGCAATTATCTTTGAAATACCTGATATTGATAAAGTTCAAAATCTTGGAATATTTACAAAACCTGTTGGAGGAGTATTAGTTTATCATCCATTTGTTCTTCATTCATTAATTAGATTAATACGTTTTGCTCTAAATGTTAAGCAACAACAGCTTGTTCTTAAGTTTTTAACATTAACATCAAAAGAAGATATTAACGTTAGAAAAATGTCATTTGAACATATTGCTACAACATTGATTAAAGAATTTAAAGAAGATATTACAAAAGAATCAGATTTACATAACACATTATTAGAATTATTAAATGAATTAATTGCATATGGTGTAGAAATAGAAGATGTTTCAGTGTTAATGAAATCATTAAAAGAACAACCTTATGATGAAGGTGTATTAAAATGTTTATTAAACTCAACAATTAAAGCAGATAGAAATGGAGCATTAAGTTTTAACACAGCACCAAATGGATATTCATGTTTATCTATTCCAGTAGATACAACACAATTTCCCTTACAACAATGGAGTATTACAACATGGGTAAATTTACCACCAGTTGTTAGTGAATTATCTTTATTTCAAATTTATCAAAATATAAATGGATCAGAGCAAAGTTTTTTGCAATTAATTATGAATCCAAGTGGGTTAAGAGTTATATACGGTTCAAAGGTAATATTTGATAATATGCCATTACCAAGAAAATGGAATCATATTGTTTTAGTAGGAAAAGGAAAGAAGATTACATTATATATTAATGGATTATTAAAATCAACAGCTAAATTAATAAATTATACTCCAACTCCATATCGTTGTGTTATTGGACATTCAAAAGAAAATAAAGTAATACCAAATGCAGTTTTTAAAATAGGACCATTGAAAATGTTGGAATATCCATTTTCTGATCAGCAAATTAGAGAGTTATATTTATTAGGAGAAATGTATCAAGGAAGTTTCCAAACAATTGATTATTCAAGATATGAAGTTTTACCAAATTATGATTCAAATGACATCAATGTAATTCAAAGTTTTACTAATATAAAATCATTAACTTATTCAACATTTAATTTAAATATTCCAGAACAATCTATTATTATTAATACAGATCGTATATTAACTCCTTATGCTTTAAATTCATGTATTGCATTTGGAACAGTAAATTTAGCATCTCCTCATGATATTACAGATGGAATTTATAAAGTAGGAGGAATTGCATTATTATTGGCATTAATATTAAAGTCAGATACAAAGATAAAATTTGATTTATCATTAAAATTACTTCTTTATTCATTAAGAAAATCAGAAGATTTATTTGAAGAAATGAAACAATGTCATGGTTTTGATTTATTAAATCTTTTTATTTATCGAAAACCATCTTTAGTTACAACAGAGTCTATTATGACATTATTATTATTTTCTGGTGTTGATCCTACAAAGAAAGATTCTGCTGTAATTTCTTCACCAAATGCTTTTGACATATTAATATTAGACTTTTCATTGTTTCATAGAATGGAAGATCCACAAACAACATTTTTATTTATTCTTCAGTCATTTGTTTCGTTAATTTATAATAATAAATATGCACAAATCAATATTAATATTTTACGTTCTTTACATTTTTTGTCTAGACTAATTGATTTGTTTCAAGACGATACTATTGATGATGGAGTTATTCAAATTATTATTAATTTATTACAATATTTCTTACTTCATAGTTGTACTGGTGATGATTTAAAGTTATTAGTTAGATTATTAATTCATTTTATTTCTGTAATGGATGACAAACAATCAACATCACTTCTAATTCAAAAGTCAGAATTAAGGTGTATTTCTTTAATTAAATTAATCAATTTCTTATCAACTAATTTGAAAGATAAAACAACGTTATTATCTATATTTACACCAAGTATTTTGTTTCATATGTTATCACTTCAGTCATTACCAATAAATATTGTTATTGCTGTTATGAAGTTATGTGCATCATTCATGGCTGTTGGTTCTCAAACAAAACAACTTTTTGTAAATCAATTTAATAAAGAAAAAGGAATTATATTCATTAATTTTCAATTACCTCGTTGTACTGAATCAATTGATGTTGTTTATGTATTGTTAGCTTTAATTACATGTCAAGTTGTTCCTGATATTGTTTCTGATTCATTTGAACAATATCAAAAAATGCCATTTTCAACTGTTTCAATCCAATCACCAGAATATATATCGTCATTATTAAAATTACTTAGATTTCAAATTGTTCAACTTCAAGTCGCTACAGATTCTACAGTTGATATGATGAATTTAGTTCAATTCACTGGAAGTATAATCAGAACATTAATGGAACAACAAGAAATAGCTACTTATGTATTTAATGAATGTTTAAATGATTATATATCAATATTAGTTGATAAAAATGGTTATTTCAAAATGGGTCATCCACTTGAACCATTATTCCAAAGACATATTGTTGCTTTAGGAAATGCTTTTGCTTTTCAAATGGTTCAAATTGGAAATAAAAATATTATAGCACATGAATTATTATATGAAAATAGTTCATTCTTAAGAGATGAAGAAGAAGAAATCTTTATGATGAATATTTTACAAGCCATAGGTAATTCTGTATTAAATCAATTTAATGGAGAGGTTAATCTTGATAGAGTTGCACCTATAATTGCAACATTTGTTAATGGAAGAGTAGATTTTATATTAACAAATATCACACCTAACGAAGATTTGGTTAATATTATGAGAGATGTTATAAAATATATTAAGATTGCTCAATTATCAGGAAAAAAGACCCGATCAATTTATCCGTTATATGAAGCATTAGACAGAATTATATTATTATTATTTGATCGTAGAATTGACTCAGAACTTGAAAGTACTTTAGAAATTATAAATAAAGACATCGACATTATATTTAATGATATTAACTATAATGAACAATTCATTTATATGTTACTTCATTCATTAATTAGAAATATATATCAAACAAATGGAACTACTCAACAAATGTTAAGCACACTTTTAAGTATAGTTTCAAATAAAAGGGGATTGTTAATTTCAAGAATTTTCCAAACAAAAATCAAGATAATTGAATGGTTAAATTCTTCTCATCAAATGACATCAAAACAAATTTGTGAATGGCTCCTTCAAAATAAAGATGAAATGTTAAAAGCAGATAACGAATGTTTATTAAAACAATCTACTCAATGGATAACTGATGAATCAGGAAAATTGGCATTAGTCAAAGGTCCAATAGAACAAAGAAGAAAGGATAGAATTATTTTAAATGAACAGTCGGAGGCTCAAAGAATTGAAAGTATCAGAAGGATTCAACAAAAGAATAGACAAGTTAGAGCAAGGGTATCAGTATTACTTAAAGATGCTGCAGAACAACGAAATGAACATTTTAGAGCTCTTCATGCACAAAGTCAAGGAGTTTGGGAATCATTTGCAGAATGTTTATTTTTAGAGAATGGAATATGGCATAAACAAGAAGAAGGAAAATGGACATTGGACAATGTTGAAGGTCCATGTAGAATGAGAAAAAGATTAATTCATGATACTGACTTCTTCGAGAGATATAAAACAAAAGAACATGATGGATATATTGATGTCCAACTTAAAGAAAGACACCAAGAAAGAAGTTATGAATTACCAGAATATCTAACTGTTATGGACGATATAGAAGTAGCAGAAACATTTTCAAGAACTCCTAATAGTCCAATGCCAGACTTCAAGGATCCAATGAGAAAGAGAAGAGCCTCAACAGCAACATATGAAGATGATTTATATAATATGATGAAAACAACAGTTGAAACTTCAACTAGTAATTTAAACTTTGTAGAAAAGGGGGATGAAATAAAATCAAAATTTAATTGTAACTTAGTTGTTGGAATGAATAAATTACCAGGAATATTTGTTGTATGTACACAGTCAATTTATATTGTACAAGGATTGGAACTTAGAAGGGAAGTCTTAGTTGCTAAAGGAATTGTAAAAACTGAACGAATACCAAGTGAAGATATTCAAAATATTGCATCTAGAAGATTTATGTTACGAAACATTGCAGTTGAAATATTTACATCAACTGGTAGAAATAAACTCATTGTATTTGAAGAAGGGTATGAAGCAGTTATAAAAGCACTCTCTCCATTCAGACAAAAAGAAGCAGATATGACATCTGGAATTCATGAAGAAAAGAAACGATTAGTTCCATTAAAGCTATTCAATCAAGTTGATCCAATGACTCAAAAATGGATTGATGGTAAAATATCAAATTTCCATTATTTAATGTATTTAAATACAAAGGCAGGAAGAACATTTAATGATGTGACACAATATCCTGTAATGCCATGGGTTATTTCTGATTATTCTAGTCAAGAACTTGACCTAAAAAATCCTCATATTTATCGAGATTTATCTAAACCAATTGGGGCATTAACACCAGAACGTGCAGAAAATACCTTAGAACGATATGAAGCAGTTAAAGATAATCCAGAAATGGCATTTCATTATGGAAGCCATTATACTAGTGTAGGAGTAACATTATATTATCTTATTAGATGTGAACCATTTTCTCATTTTGGAATTGAATTACAAGGAGGTAAATTTGATAGGGCAGATAGATTATTCAATAGTTTAGAAGATCTTTGGAAATTATTAACTGGACCAACAGTAAAACAAGTAATGGAACTTATACCAGAATTCTTTTATTTCCCAGAATTTTTGAAAAACTTTGACCACTTTGATTTAAAGAAAAGAAATGAAGGAACTATTCAAGTAGATAATGTTGTACTTCCTCCATGGGCAAAAGGATCATATAGAAAATTTGTTAGAACAAATATGATGGCATTAGAATCACCTATTGTTAGTCAACATCTTAACGAATGGATTGATCTTATCTTTGGATTTAAACAAACTGGTGAACCAGCAATTAAAGCACTAAACTTATTTCATCCATCATCATATGAAGGAGGTATTGATATGAAAAATGTTGATGATCCTAAATTAAAAGCAGCTTATGAAGATATGATTATTAATTTTGGACAAACCCCAATTCAACTTTTCAAACAACCCCACCCAAAAAGAAATACATTAAAAACTCTATTTACATATGGAATATTACTTTCTGATAGTTGGAATGTTTTAATGATTAAAAATTATTCTTATCCAATTAAAGCTATTTCTGTTTCTGTTCAGAATTTTAATGGGTTAGCAAGTGGAATACCAATTGAAAAAGGAAATAAAGTGTTAAATTGGAATGAAGAAGGAACACTTAGTATATATCAAAATGGAAAAGTTCTAGGTGTTATTGAAAATGTTCATCCACCTGGAAAAATTGTTTGTAGTGTATGTGGTAATATTGTTATTACTGGAGGACAAGCTGGAATGATTTGTGTTTTTGATTGTAGTGTTTCATTAAAACAAATAGGAAGAATTAGAGGACATAAGGTTGCTGTTACAGCACTTTGTATTAGTAAAGATTATTCAATAATAGTTAGTGGTGATGAAATGGGATGTATTAGTATTTGGGATTTACATTCATTTAAAATTATTCGGTCATTTGAACATCATGCTTGTATTACACTCATTAAAATACAACATGAGACAGGTGAAATTGTTACTGTCAGTGATACAGATTTTAAACATTGGACAATAAACGGTGAATTAATTCAACGAGCTGAACTAAGCCAAGTTCCAACAGACGCATATTTTGCTCGTATTCCAGAATGGATTCCTTGTCATGTGTTTATTACTTCTCATAAAGATGGGTCTATAAAAGTATGGAGGTTAGATGAAACATTATGTCTCGGTAATGGTAGTTGTAATACCCATGAACATACTCCAAAATTATTAAAAACATGTAGTGTTCATAGTAGTGAAATTACGTGCTTCACAATAGCAGATGATTTTAGTGCAATGTATGTTGGATATGCTGATGGTTTAATTCAAAAATTGGTTTAAAAAACAAATTATATTTTTATTTAATAAACAAAAAAGAAAAGAACTTAAAAAAAGAGAATCTAGAAATATTGGAAAAAATATATCAAAATGGTTGAAACAGTTGAAAATAACTTTCTTCAAGAACTTTTAATGTATGAAAACGATGTTGATAAAGTTGATATGTTAAAAGAAAAAGATATTCGTATAATTGCTTCACATGGAGGAGGACCAATTTTAGGAATAAAAAAACCACGGGCATTAGTTACAGATGTTAATATTCCATTGATTAAAGTATTTAGAGGAAATGGAAAATGGTTAAAAGAATTTCGTGTAAATGAAATTGATCCAGGAGACACCATTAAAGAACTTGGATGGACATTAAATTATCACGTTATGATTATAACTTATGGACTAAAATTTTATTTATATAATTTAGATGGAGAATGTTTAGAAAAAGATATTATAGATACAAAAGAGGCTGATATTAAGACTATAATGTTTTATGATTATGGATGTTCAATGTTTTTATCAACTAATAAAATTGTGTGTATGGACATTTCTTTTAATAAAAGTGATATTCAAATTAAAAGAAAAGAAGTTGGTTGTGTTGCTGATTGTGTTTGTATGTGGTATAATGTTGCTGATGACTCAGTTAAATGTCTTAGTTTTTATGGAGAAAAAGTGACTCACATTAATATGAAAGATGGAGCATGTAATAACGTTAAAATGTATCGAAACAGTAAAATATATAATGATTTTAATAAAACTGAGTCTTGTTTTGTTAATGCTAATGGCACAATGGTTATTTTATGTCAAAGTGATAAAACTGATGATAAAATACTTAAATTTCAATCATTTTCATATTTCCCTAGAGAACTTAAATTAAGTATAATTGGAAATAAAACAACATACAATAGAGATGAATTATTTGCACATGGCTTATTTTATTTTATTGGAGTAGATAGTTTTCTCTTTCAAAAATCTCCAAATGCATTTGATGTAACAAAGTACTTTTTAAAAACACAAGAATCAACACATTTATTTAAACGATATGATGAAGTATATTTTGTTGGTGAAGATAAGTCAACTCTCCGAATTATTTATTCAAAAAATAATAAATTTTATATAAAAGTGTTTTCAATTATTCTTGAGCAAATGCAAGATCTTTTATCAGGCTGTCCTTTAAAAGATATTGAAAAAGAAATTAATCAATCAAACCCAAATATGGCCATTCATATTAAGTATTGTGCTTTTGAAATGTTAAAAGTATATGAACATGAATTAACTGCACTTATTCTTCCTATATTATATCAGGACATTTCATTAGATAATGAAAAACGTCAGTCTATCCAAACAAAATTACTTTATTTTGGAATTGATAATTTAGCATCATCGGCAGTAATGTTATCTCCATTAGATCCACTTCAAGACAAACTATTAAAATGTATTTCTTATTTCCTTCCATTTATTTCAGACAAAGATATTCTCAAAGAGAAACATAACATCTATACATCTGCTTGTCATGCTTGCCGTACATTAAAAACATTTAGTTCACATGGAATATTAATGGCTTATTATCAATATTTAATTTTAGCAAGAACTGAACGTGGAAAAAATAAATTTGGAAGACACACTAATCATGAAGTTCTTTTTTGTACTGAGGTATATCATCACCCAATACAATCTTTGTTAATTTCTATGGATGAATTTTCATTATGTATTAAATGGTGTGAACAATTAAAAATAAGCAAATATCCAGTTTTAGCAAGATGGTGTTCAAGAAAACTTCAATTTGTTGGATTTACAGATAATTTAGAGGAAGGGTGTCAAACAGATTTAGAATTAATTAAACAACGTATGCAATTATTAAGTAATGACTATTTGATCAAAGTACTTTCTGAGGCAGTTCGTTCTCCAAGCGTTGATGTATTACTATTTTTATCTAATATTAATAATGTTTGTCGTTCTTTCATTGTTAAATCATTATTACATGATGAACGGTATTCAAATGGTCCAATTATTTGTGCAATTTTCCTAGAATCAGTATTCTTTTATGACCAAAGAACAATTTTTTATTTTTTCAAGAAAAACTTTGAAAACAAAGCTTGTGTTGTTTCAGAAAAGAAGGAAGAACTTGCTACTATTAGTGGTTTTATTAATAAATCATTTAGTGATGTTCAATTAACTAATGGAACATTAAGAGAACGTTTTCCAGAAGAATTTCGGGAAAAATTAGATGAAATGACTCAATTAGATGGTTCTCGTTTATTATGGAGATATCTTACATCATGGGAATTATTTGCAATGAAAAATCCAATGAGTGAAATGTTTTGTAGAACAAATATTCTTTCATTAGAAAACTTCTTTTTCAGAAATTTTGAAAATACTAATTTACCATTAAAATATTCTATTGATAAAACTGATGGAGAATGGTTTTATTATTATAATAACCAAAGAGGAAATGATATTGTCATTCAAACTGCTCAACAAAATGCTGTTATTGCTGAAAAATTCAAATCAGCAGATTTTGAATCTAAAGTACAAGAACAACAAAAAAATGCAAATGGTAGAAGAGAAGCTAGAAAACCCAAATTAATGAAGTCAGTATTTACAATGTTATGTGACATTCTTCAAAATATTAATTATAATCCACAAGACATAGAATTAATTAAAAAAGAAACTGGATGTTCTGATAAAATGGTTTTACGAGCAGAACTAACAGTTATTAGTGAAATGTCAGAAGGGAATCCAGAAGCAAGAGAACGATTAAGTAAATATGTTGATTTAAAGAAAACTCTTTTACCATGGAGTTGTTTTGTAAAAGTTGCTCATGACATGAAATTGAAAACTGAAAGAGATATTTTTTTGAATAAACTTGAATCAACTGAAGAGCGTGTCAAATTATTGGCTGAAATTAATGATTTCAATTATGCAATAGAATTGGCTGAAAAGAGTAAACCATTAATGGAATTATTACAAAGACTAAACCCATTACGTGACGAACAAATTACAAATAAAATTAATACTATTCTTGAAAAATTCAATGCCCCAGAATCTGCTATTCAATCGGAACAATCAACTCAATAATTTTGAACATTTTTTATTCGTTTTTTTAATATTTAAAAATACTTTTAGATTCTATTCTAACTCAAAACATAACAAAAGTTATTGAAATGATTATTGGATTAATATCTGTGATTATTATA
>NW_008579281.1:0-12224 GCF_000257125.1 Entamoeba nuttalli P19 | reverse complement strand
TCCATTTTTGCTAATTTACCTTTGTCCATTTTATTTGGTATGTTTTTTCTTAGTTCATTTTTTTAATTGAAGTTTCTTTCCTTCTTATTTAAATATTGATAAAACAACATTGTTTTTACTTCTCTTGGTTTTATTTATTTTTTTTTCTTTTTCATTAAAAACTTCTTTGTAAACTTCTCATTTCTCTTCTTCTTTCTTTAAGAATTCCTCTCCTTTGTTTATTTTTCTTCTTTCAGTGTTTTTTCATCCTCTCCTTTTTTAGTTGTTTAACTAATCTAAAAAATTGATAGTTTATCTACTCAAATGGATCAATCTCTTCCTTCTTTCTTATTTGTTTTGTTTCTTTTATTGTTTTATCATTTTTATTACTCAATTTTTATTATAGGCACTTTATTCTTTCCTTTGTTTATATTAACTTGAATTATTCTGTGTTTAGAATAATACTGTTCTTTAACTCTTTTTTCTCAAAGTCTTTACTTATGATGTGTTTTTCACTAAAGAAAAGAAAAAAATTTTACTCAGTGGAGTTTATTTTGAAAGCTACTTAATTTTGGCTTTAGACCCATTAAAAATTTTTTGAGATAAACCCCACTAGACTCTTAATGAACGTAATTATAAGATTCGGCAAATTAAGTTCTTGATTACCTAATACATTAAGGAAATAGATGAAAAGACGACAACTAGGAAAGAAACTTCAAAAACAGGAAAACCTACTTTTTTCTCTTTTCATATAACTAGTGAAGATAATGGGGGACAAAAAAAAATAGAGCACAATAGTGTAAATCACAGGGACTTTACCTTAAGAATCTACTTAGCTTAAGAATAGAAAAAATTAGAAAAGAAATGGTTACTATAAAAGAGAACTAGTATTGTATCAAATCTCATTAGACTTAAGTTTAAAATATGTCTCAACAATCTACTAATGCCCATATTTATATTTATATGCTTGAACAAGGATATCGGGATGCGGCTAAAGTATTTAAAAAAGAAGCAAAAGTTGATTATGATGCTGAGACTAGTTGTATAGAGTGTATTTCTGCATGTTCTTCACAATCATTAGAAAAGAAAGAAGAGATTGTAAGAAAATCTAGTTTATTACAAGACACTAAAAAGCCAGTAATTAAAACTGAGAAAGAAAAAAAAAAAGACAAAAAAGTATCGAAAAAAGAAGATGAAAAGAAAGTATCAGAAAAATCAACACCAAAGAAAGATGAAAATAAACCAAAAAAACCAAAAAATGCTTATTTATTATTTTCATCAGAAAAATACCCTCAATATAAGAAACAGTTCCCTGATTTAAAAATATCAGAGATTGGTAAAAAAATAGGGGTCGAATGGAAAGAATTACCTGAAGAACAAAAGAAAAAATATATCGACCAATATTATGCGTCTAAAGCAGAGTATAATGACAAGCTAAAAGAATATGATGCACAAACACTAAATACTGAAGATAAAAAAGAAAAGAAAACAAAAAAAGTAACAAAGAAGGAAGATGAAAAGGCTACAGAAGAAAAAAAACCAAAGAAAGTTGAAAGTAAGAAGGAAGAAAAATCAAAGAAAGTTGAAATTAAAAAAGAAGAAGATGAAAAACCAAAGAAGGTTGAAATTAAAAAAGAAGAAGAAAAAAAAGAAAAGAAACATTCAAAGAAAACAGATGATAAGAAAAAAGAAGAAATAAAAAAGAATGAAGGAAAGAAAGAAAGTGATAAAAAAGAAGATACGAAAAAAGACAAGAAAGCGAAGAAGTTGGAAAAGAAAGAGGATGAAAAAAAACATGAAAAGAAAGAGGAAAAAACAGAAGAAAAGAAACCTAAAAAACCTGAAAGTGAAAAAGAAGAAAGTAAAAAAGAAAAGAAACATTCAAAGAAAACAGATGATAAGAAAAAAGATGAAGAGAAATCAAAAAAGGTTGAAGACAAGAAAAGTAAAAAACAAAAAAAGGATGATTCAAGTTCATCTGATGAAGATATGAATACTGTTCTTCTTAAAATTCAAAAAAAAATAAAATCGTAAATATAAAAAATACACACATTCTTTCAAATGATTACTTTATTAATTTTAATTATTTTTTAAATAGATGATAATTAACAATAGAAAAAAAAATGAAAGATTAGAATTGAGGATAGTATAATTAGACAATAACCAAACAATTAATAGGATTTCTTTTTCTTGAACGAGTTATACAACGCATAGGGTTTGAACAAATAGCATCATATGATTGAGAAGGTGTAAGACCAAGAGTCCTACCAAAATGTTGTAGTGAACGAAGAGACTTAAATGAATTTAATGAAGTAGCACCACTTGAAAGAATTAAATTTCTAGCTTTAGTTAATATGATAAAGTCATGAATATTTGAAAAAATTTGAGAACGTAAATTTCCATTTTTAATAGATGAAAGAGATGATATCTTTATTTCAAAAAAAATTCCTCTTGTAAGAGCAGTTCTAATAGCATTTATATTAGTATAAAAAGAATACCGTAAAAAGTCTAATGTAATAATATCAGTTGTTGCTAATGAACATGTTTCATTAAATGCCCTTTCATTAGTTGGTTCTACTGATACTAAGTCAAATGACTTACCAATAACAACCTATTTCATTAAATATATTCAATGGATCAAAAAAATTAAAATAATAAACAAACTAAAGAATGAAGTGTTTGTAAATTTGATACAATAAATGATGCTCTTGTAAGTTGTTTATGACTAGGTAATAAAGAATATTCTCCACTAGGTAAATTAGTTTGATATTGATATTTAGGTGGTTTAATCTCTTGGAAAAGCCTATTTTCTTTAATTTTAATAGCAAAAATTACATAGCGAAATTCATTAAAAAGAGGGGATTGGGATATTTCATTATATCCGTTCTCTGAGTATTCAACACAGCAATCAGCCATTTTTCGACTTTATTAGTTTTCGCCGTCAATTAAGTGATTTAAAAAGTGGTCAGCATTTTATTTTTCTTGGTATCAAATTAGTAGTTTTCCCTTGTAATTCTTCTTTTTTTTTTCATTTTTGGTAATTGTTTTTTTTATTTCGCCATCAAATCAACTCTTTTGTTTCTTATTTATTACTAATAACCGTTTAGAATCTACGATTGATTTTTGAGAATAAATTGACTGAATTATCTGACTTTCAATAATATTTTATTAAAAAATCTTTTTATTTTAGTCTATATTTTTCTATATTCTTACTTTATCTTTTTATAATTTTGTGCTATTTACTAATTTTCAAAGCTTCTTTTTTAAACAACTTCCTGAAATAAACACATTACACTAACTTTCTGATGCAAGATAGTTAATAACAAGAAACTAAATAATTTAATGTTTTAAACCATTTAAAAAGAATAAAAATAATGAAAGAAAAAGAAGCTTTATTTTAGTTGAAATAAGTCACATAAACCATAGAATATCAAAAACCAAAAGAACAATAGAAAGATTTATGACAAAATCATAAAAAATTAAAATAAATATAATTTCAATAAGAAATATTTTCTTTAAAACAAAATATTATTAAATTCATTTTTTTAATAAAACTAAATTAATCTATAAAATAAAAATATTTTTAGTAAAACTTCAATTAGACACAAATATGTTCTATTCAATTCTATTCTTCATCCATTAAACAAACCATATTTTCTTGAACAAATTGAATAACAGGACCATTCATTAAAAGGTCATCTATTATTTGTTTTAAAACATTAGTCACATCATTATTATTTGTTAATGCAACATAATGATAAATTGACATAAGATGAATTGGTTTTAAGAGTACAATAATTTTCTTAATAGTCTCTATTCTATTTGCAATTATAGGTACACCATTATTAATTTTATTAATAAATCCAATCAATGCATTTGATACTTCTTCTGGTGTTAATAAATCATGTTCAATAGAATAAAACACATCACTTGCCATTGTTAAATATTCAATACAATCATTTTGTATTGTTGAAGCTTGACAAGTAGAATAGAGTAAAGCATCTTGAATTGCAAAACATGTTTTTGTAAGAATAATCCAAAATTTTACATGAAATAAACCATGGACATAACTATATTTTAGTTATATAATTATAAAATAGAAATTACAAAAAGATATAATCAAACTTGGATGCTAAACGATGAATAATTTCCATTTGTTGATTATTTTCATAATACAAAGCTTTAAAAGCATTTACATTTCTTCCAAGATTCTAAAGAAATAAGTCTTTAATTTTTTTTTAATAGAGACTCTTTTTGGTTAGTAGATTTATTTAATATTACAAACAGAATAAAGGTCATCAGTAATTTTTTGTAAAGACGTTGTAATACCTTCAAAACTATCACATGATGACTCTTCTACAAATTGAATAAATTCTTTCATATCATTCTTCATATCAGAAATTAATGGGATTGCATCTTCATATTCTCCAAAGAATTCAACAGCTTTTAAGAAAGTGAAAGGTTGAGTTGGTAGATTAAGAGTCATAAAATAATATTACTAGTTCTTTTTATGAAAAGAAAAAACCGAAATGAAAAGGAACAAATAATAAAAAGAGAATTTTAAAAGATTTATCAAACATTTAAATAAAAACAATAACTCGTTTATGTGATTGTTTGTTTAATGATACTCATTCTTTATTTGTTATGACTATTCTTCAATTCGATAATGAATTGGTAGAATTTGATGGCTTTACTTTAAATTGATCACCAATGCATTGAATGTATACATAACAAGATGTAACAACTCGAATTGTTTCAGGAAATCCCTTTTTTAGTCTAGCATCTTCAAGTTTTTTTAAACATTTATTAAAACTACCAACATTATATCTTAAATGGTTTTTACGTTCTTTTTCTCCTTTAATTCCATCATAAATATTAATTCCTTTTAATCGAGTATATTCTTTAAAAACATCTACTGCAAGAATACTTGGAAATCCTTTGATTCTTGCAACACTCTTTCCTTGTTCTATTATTTTTTTCATGACATCAATAACTAAATTGTAATTTACATCAAAAACACATTTTTGGGGATTTTTAAATAAAACACTTGTAGACAATTCTTCAGTCTCTTCTAAATCTACTTTTTTTTCTTCACTATGTTCTCTCATTGTTTTTAGTGTTATATCTTCAATAGTATCTGTTTCATCATCGTCAATAACTGTTTTCTTTTTAATTTCTTTTTTTCTTTCTTTTGTTGGTTGACGTGGCTTTTTCCGTTCTTCTTTTTCTAATGAGAGTCCTTTCATTTCAAATAATTGTGTTGTATTTGATTCTTCTCCTCCAACAAGAGCAAGTCCTATTATTTCATCATTTATTTCATTGTATTGTTTTTTTAATGTCATTAGATCCCTATTCATATACTCCAACTTAGTCTCTAACAATGCTTTCTCTTGTTTAGTCTTTTCAATTTCACTTTTAATTCTTTCAAATTGAACTTTTTGTGTTGCTAGTTCTAGTTCTTTCTTTTCATCATTTTCTCGCAGTTGAAGATTCTCTTGTTTTAGTCTTTTCACTTCTTCTTCTGCTTTTGAGCATTTTATTTTCATCTCTTCTATATTTTTTTCTTTATCTCTCATTTGTTCTGAATTGCTCTTTAATTTACAATATTCATCTAAAGACAAAGTAATGTTCTTATCTACGCTCATTGACTCTTTTTGAAGATGGTTCTTTTTTATTTGATCCTTTGATTCTTTTCTTTTTCTTCATCTTTTCCTTTCTTTTTTTTCTCTTTCTACCATTTATTTTCCCTAAGTTTTTAAAGAATAGATTTTATTTTAGGGTTTGTTATAACCCTCACTATTTTTATATTTACTAATAAAAATTTTTAAAAGAAATGTTAAAAATTATGAAACATCTTTCTTTCCTTTCTTCATTCGGACATCACTACTCGCTTAAATTCTTCAAATGATATTTTCCCATCTTTATCTGTATCAGCTTCTTTAATCATAGCATTGATTTCCTCGTTTGTGAGTTTTTCTCCTAGTGTTGTCATAACCCTTTTTAAAGAGACAGTTGTAATATAGTCAGTGCCTTCAAAAGCAAAAATGTCAAACACTTGACGAAGTTCTTCTTCAGTCATTTACTTTATTATTTTTTCATAGTTCTGTTTTTTGTCTCAAGAAAAAACTATTAATTATGACTTACCTTTTCAAATAAATTCAACAGCTATATCTTAGAAAGAATAAAAAGGCATCTCTTAGTTTTTTATTTGCTTGTCATTAATTATACAATTATTATCACATATTCAAAAAGACATGAAAAATAAGAAAATCTAAAATGAATCTTAAAATTTTATTTAATCTTAATGAAAGTAGAAAGTCTCGCAAAATTCAGAGAATATGCAGAGGCATTGTTCAGGGCTAACCAAAATGTTTGTTAAACAAAAGACTAAGATTATTAGTCATGAATTTGTAATTTAAATTGAATTAAGAAAGGGTTGAACTGATTAGATAGACAAGATATTTTATGAAGTATCGAGATGATGATTTGGTTATTACTTTAAAAGTTACTGATAACGTTAAAACATATACCTACGACATTAAGGATAGAAAAGAAATGAATGCTGTTACTGAATTAAATATGAAAATGATGTCATACATGTCAGGAAGAACAAAATTGGAATAATCAATTCACTCCTTTTAGTAATTATTTTTCCAGTATTATATTTTAATGGAACAAATGAAATAATAAAAACTCAATTTAGAAACCATGGATTTTAATATTTTCTGGAAGAAGAATACCTTCAGCAAGGAAGAAATTTGAGGCTGCTTTACGTTGATCACCTGATAACTTAAATTCAACTTCACCATCTTTTGATTTTTGTAATGAGCCGTTACAGTTAAATGTCTATAAATATTAGTTATATTGAATTTATAAGTATCTTCAAAAAAAAAAGACAAACACGTTTAAAGTGCTTAAGAATTAAATCAGCGTCATACCTTTCTGGAATACCTGTAATTGTTGTTACACATTTTCTTCCATTACGTTGTTGTATTCTAAAATGAACAATAAATGAACCTTTTCCTGAAATGGTTGATTCCTCAACTAATTGGTCGTTATTTGTAATAAGTTCAGCTGATTCTGCCATGATTGCGACTTTTGGTTCTTTTAGTTCTTTTTGTGTTTTTGTCTTTCTTAAAATTATATTTTTATTATATTTTTATTATTATTTTACTATTAAAACCCTATTCTTTTTTTTTATCACACATTCAACTTTGACGTTTCATTAAGATCAAAAAATGTGTTATAAAACATACAAGAAGGTACTAAGTAATAATAGAATGGAAATCAGGGTTTAAAAATAAAAAGTAATTAAAACAAAAGGACTAAATAATCACATTGAAGTTTAATGGAAAGAGAAGAAAAATACGAAAAGCCACATAAGAAACAAGTCCGTTCTGTTGATGATGTAAAAATATATTCAGTTAATCACCCAATTGAACAAAAAGCAGTAAAAGAAAAACATTTCGTTGAAATTGATGATACAAAAAGTAAAAATGACATGAGAAAAGAATATAAATCACAAAAACATCAAAAGCCAAAAGGAAAAACACCTCAAAGAGGAGGTAAACGAATAGAACGATTTGAAGAAGATTAAATAATATTTTGATGTCTTCTTTTTCATATATTGAAAGAAAATTCATTTATTTTTGTTTTTTTTTATTATTAACAATATATTTCTTTACTAAAATTCAATTCAAATAAAATGAGAATATCATTTTATATATCAATCTCAAATGGACTGTATTCAATCTTATGAAGAACAACTACAGGAAATTTCCACTCAGGACTATTGTTTGATATAATCTGACTCTTTTGATAATCAATAACCTCTTCTTTTTCATTCTCTTGTGTATTATTATCTTCGTCAAGAACAGAATATCGTGTAAAATGAGGAACAACAAAAGTAACAGTTTTAGTACTTTCTTCATAACTTTTAATATCTACTTTCTTACTTAAACGGGGAAGAAGTTTTCTAAATTCTTCTACTGTATCAACGACATTCTCTAAAACAATAGTAGCTTCTTTATTTAACTTCTCTCCAAATCGAGGTTTTTGAATTCCATCTGGATAAACATCACAATATCCTCGTTCTATAATAATAGATATATCTAAATTAACATTTGTTAAATCAACTTTTGACCACATAACCTTACCATAACCTGGTCTTGAAACTTCAAATGAAGAAACATCTTTAAGTTGTTCAATTGACATAGCTTTTAATGCTTGCATTGAAGGATTACATACATACCCTTGTTTTAATCCTATTGGTTTAATGTCATATGAAACATTTGGTTGTAATGCCTCAATTTCTCTTTCAGCATCAAATAATATTTTGTCAATAACTTTTGGATCAATTATACAACATGATGTATTAAACATCATTTCTTCTGGTCTTACAAAATCTGGTTGATTCATTGATGTTTGGTCATGGTATATCCATGACTTTTCTTTATTTTGTTTGTCTTTTGAAACGTTAGTTCCAATTGATAATGATGAAATAGAAAGAGGGTTTAATAACACTGTGTTATTATTTCCTGTTGTTGAATTTCCAAATCCAGTATTAAATGTGTTTGAAAAAAGACTATTAGTACTTCCAAGTCCTGTTGTTGAATTTGTTCCAAGTCCAGTGCTAAGTGAATTTGAGAAAAGGCTATTAGTACTTCCAAGTCCTGTTGTTGTATTTGTTCCAAATCCAGTATTAAGTGAAGTAGAAAAAAGGTTAGTAGAATTTCCAAGTCCTCCATTTGATGTTAATGAAGGAAATGCATTAGTTGAAAGACTAGGTATACTGCTATTTGTTCCAGATGTTAAAGAGGTATTTTGATTTAAGTTTTGCATGAAATGAATCTCAAGATTTTATTTTCCTATTTTTGTTTTTTATCTTTATAAAAATGCAATATATAACAAAAAATAATGAGCTGGATTATTTTAGTTCAAAAAGATTCTTTTTTTAAGAAGTACTTTATAAATTTAATAGAAAGAAATAATGAATAAAATGAATGATATTCCGATTACTTTCACTATTAGTCATTTCATTATAATGACATGAATTTAAAAAGTTAGAAAAGTGAATCAATTTTAATATCAAAACACAAGAAAAAAGAAAAATAATAATAGTATTGAATAAAAAATACAGAAATTATAAATATTTTTTTAGTTTGTTTCATTCAGAATAATCAAATAGAATAATTTTATGTGAAAACAATCAGAACGATACTATTTATTTTAATTGATTTTTAACTTATAAAAATTTGTTTTGTTATTAAAATAATCAACAATAAATTTATTCACCTTTAATCGTCTAAAAAACAAAATGAGTTAAGCAATAGCATCATATTCGCTAGACTTATTGGTCATCTTCTTATAAATGAATAAAACTGTAATTGCAAGAATCAAAATTATTATGACAACAGTAATACCAATAGCACATCCAATGGCAACCCAAAATTCTACAGAATATTTATTGTCATCTTCTGTTCCACTACTTGAGTCATTGCTATAACTACTTGAGTCATTGCTATAACTACTTGATTGTTCAGAGAAAGCACAAATAATGAATAAGGCAAGAAGAATGAGTACTTTCATTTGTAGTATTGAATTGAAAACCCTTTTACTAGATTAGATTAAATAACAAATATTCTTTCTACTCAAACTATTCAAAGTTTTTCTATATAACAGTTCAATTTAAAGAATAAACTACCATTTTTTGAAGATAAAATCAGATTATTATTATTTTTTTTAAATTTAAAATCATTTTAAATATTTCAAACTTATTGTATTGTTCATGTTATTACCAATAACTGTTATTTGCCTAAAAAATTGTTTCTATTTAATTTAATATTTTATAGAATGAAGATAAAAGAAGTTTTTTATTCACCTAATAAGTAATTCAAATTAAAAAAATTAAAGCAGAATTTTCATTTCTCATTTCTTTGTTAAAAAACATATTGAAATTTAATAATTTATAAGTAATCTTTTATTATACTAATTTTCATCAATTTTTTTTTATTTAAGAAATTTCTTTTTTAAGGGTTTCAAAATTTCTCTTCATTTAATTAGAAATCAAAAAGTACATTATATTTTATCAAGTTTCATTTAATTCATTAATTGAGTCAAAAAACTTTGATTGGCACGAATTTAACAATTGTGCATCAAGAACAAAATTTTTTTCTTATAACTATCATTAAAATAATAAAAAAGTAAAACAAATATCTTTTTTTTTAAGGAAATATTGTGTATATTTGATGAAAATAAAATATTGAATGATAAGAAATATCTTAAAAATGAAATCAATTAATTAAGTAAATTGATAAATATATAATAGGTTGTTGTCTACTAAAATGAATTTAAACTAATTAATTTTAATATTCATCTATGTTGTTTTATTAATGACAATAATATAGTTATAATAAAAATACTTTCATTAACGCCATTTACCTCTATATTCAACTTTTTATTTTTGAGTAAACACTTTATTAACCAAAAAAGATTTACTCTATAATATTCTTTCATCCCATCATTCTTCATTTGTATTTATTTTCTTTTATTTTTAATAAATTTGTTTGCAATAATACCTTTAAAATAAACATTCTTTAGATGGATATGAGCACACCCTATATCAATTTGCATTTCTGTTATTTGTTTTATTGTGCGTTAATAAACGTTGTTCAATAGTATTTTTAAGAAATGAAGTAAAAACTTTTAAAGCCCAATTTATCCATGTAATAGTCAATAATGTTTATGATTTAATTCACCTCATTCTTTATATATTAATATAATCATTCATTTTAGTATTTCATTTTTTGTGTGTTTAGTTGGTGTTTAATCCATTCTTTAGTCCACTTTTTTATTCTTTTACTTGTATAAGTTATTTTATCCAAATTATTTAAACTACATTTAATCATTGGATTTTCCTTTTTTGGTTCATTTATTATTTTATTCCATTTCTTCATTTTATATATTTATTACTTCTTTATATCTGTTTTACATTATGTTATTTCTTATATTAGTTGTTCTTTTTTTATCATTCTTTTCTTCTTTCTCCGTTATTTCTTTCATTTTTATTTTTATTTCATTTTTGTTTTTCTCTTATTTCTTGTTCATGTTTGTGTATTGTAAAATATATCATTCTCTTTATTTCATTTTATCCCTCTTTCATATTTTAAATTCTATTTCAAATTTTAGTATTATTTTTAGTCTTATTTCTTTCTTGCGATTTTATTTCCATTATTCTCTTCCATTATTCTTCTTTCATTTGTTTATTCCTGTCTATTGAATAATTCTTTCTATTTTAATCTTATTTTTATCATTATTTGTTCATTCTGCATTTCATGTGTATTTCTTCAATTATTTGTTTGTTGATTTAAATCATAAATAATTTTAGTTTGATTTAATTTAATAAGACAAAAACTGTATGTTTTATTCTAATTATTTATCATTCGTTGTGTTGTATTATAGATTTCTCTTCAATTTTAATATCTCGATTCTTTTTGTTATTCTTTTTCAGTTCTTTAAATATTCATTGTTTGTTTTGATTATGTTATTTCATTCATCTGTAAATTATTTATTTCTATTTGTTTTGTGTATTTATGAATAAATAAATTGAAAATGAAATAAATTCAACATGATTTAAATGATATTTGAAAGTTTTGTTTATACAAAATCAGAAGATAAAGATTTTATAAATATTTCTTTATTTCTTTACTCTTTTTCTCTTATTTATTGGTTCATTTCATATATTATCATTAATTGATTCATTATTCTTTGCATTCACTTGATCAACTGGATATTGTTTCTGTTGATTCATATTCAATACATATAAATGTCTCACATTTATTGTTTTTGTTCATTTATTGTTTAATACATTTATTGTTTGTGTTTAATTCTTTCTGATAATATGTTTTGTTGAATTATATGTTTAATTCTATATCCTCTTCTTGTATATTCATCTTCTTACTCTTTATTTATGTTTTTTCAACATTCTGTGATATATACATGTTTATGAATATTCAAAGAGTTTTTGTTTGAATATATTAATAATAGATTAAGTGTTTTATTGTTGAATCAAAATTAATACATTTGTTAGTTTTATGACTTTCATTGTGTTTATTTGAATATTTATTTCTTTATTTTTATTCTTTCATCAATTCTTGATATTTTTTGAATGTATTTATTAATCATTTATTTTATTATAAAGAGATATTAATCACATCTTTTTCGGCAACGAAAAAAAGCAAATAATT
>NW_008579280.1:0-280 GCF_000257125.1 Entamoeba nuttalli P19 | reverse complement strand
TTTTTCTTCTTTTCGTTGTCACACAATAAATTCACTGGATTACCTCCTCTTATCCTCAAAACTAAATGAATAATCTATTCATCTGTTATTCCACAATCTAATAATGTGTTTTGATCTTCAAGTTGCTTTCCAATATAGAGCAATCTCTGTTGCTCCAAAGGAATTCCTGTTACAGATTTCACAAGGCGTTTTGCTTGTGAAACAGTAAAGATACCAAGTACTTTAATGAGATATTGATGTTGAATGGGGGTTTTTATTATTATCCTAATTTCATTTAATT
>NW_008579279.1:820-1071 GCF_000257125.1 Entamoeba nuttalli P19 | reverse complement strand
CTCAAATTACAATTATTTTGTGTTTTTATTTCTTCAAAAATTCTCTGTTACATTTAATCATTTATTTAAAATTCATTTATTACTTTCATTATGTTTTATGTTTGATTTTGTATTAATTGATTATTGGTATTGTATTTTGATTTGAATAATGTGTTTCACAACACCAACAAACATTAAAATAAAACTAAATGACGAATCGTCAATAGAAGTAGAAAAAGAAATTAATTAAATTAATATTTAAATAAATGTAT
>NW_008579279.1:0-810 GCF_000257125.1 Entamoeba nuttalli P19 | reverse complement strand
TTCATATAATACAATAAGTAATATTCAACCTTAATAAATTTGTACACTATTTGCAACATTAACTAATTCATTCCTTATTCAAGTACACCATCATAACAATATAATAACAGAGAGAGTTGAATCTTTGAAATATATTATTGTTTGTGTGTGGTATTTCAGACGTGTCACCTTTGATATAATACCACAAGTATTAGAATAAATAAAAGTGAATATGATAATATAAAAGAAGTAAAAAAGAATGTATTAAAATGTGATGAAAGTTATAGCATAATTTAGTTAGTATAAATAAATATATTATTTAGAAATAGTAGAAGAATAATCAAAAAGATAATAATGACAATAGAAGTATAAAAAGAAATTAATTAAGTTAATATTTAAATAATTGTACATTGTAAGTATAATGTTTTAAAGAATAATAAAGCAAATATGGTGATGAGATTAAATCATAAAGCATAATATAAAAAGAAGAATAAGAAAGCAAATAAAGAAATAAAAGAATGAATGAAAATAAAATCAAGATAAGAAATGAGAATAATAAAATATATAATAACACAATATGAAATAATAAGATAATAATTGATTAGAATAATAAATGAATATAAATTAATTATGAAAAGATTGTATAAAACATGTTGTAAAAGAAATAATAACAAATGAATACAAATTAAACATATCAAATTATACAAAATAAGAATAACTTAAGTACATTAATAAAATACTTAAAGAATAAATATAAAGAATAAATAAATGTAAAATGAAATAATTGATGAATCAAATAATAAAATAGAATGAAAATGATGTGATAAGAAA
>NW_008579278.1:0-261 GCF_000257125.1 Entamoeba nuttalli P19 | reverse complement strand
TGTCCCATTCCACTTATTATTGGTGAAGCATGCAAACCATAATAATCCCATGCACTTTCATAAGCATCAGTTGGTCGATGTGGTTGTCCAATTGTTATTGATTCTGAAATAGGTATTCCATTAGCTGTAAAGAAATATCCAAATAAAATAGGATCAAAATATGCAACATCTTGTATAGAATATGAATACTTTTGTTTATTATTAGGATTTTCAACTGGATATGTCTTCTTAGTTCCATTCATTTTAATATATCTCATTAAC
>NW_008579277.1:0-308 GCF_000257125.1 Entamoeba nuttalli P19 | reverse complement strand
CATTTGTATTTTCATTAGAATCAAATGGAAAAATATATGAAATGATGAAATTTGATACTAAACAACCACAATATGCATTTTGTTTATATAATCAATCACATGACCGTTTGTTTGAATTTGGATTCGGATTACTTGGACTTTGTGATATTCGTGTTTATAAAGAAAATAAGAAAACAAATTCATGGTGTTATCAATTTTCCTATGAATATGAAGGAATTGAAAATGCACTTTGTGGAAATAATTGTTTCACACCAAAACGATTCATAGTAATTCAAATGAAATAAAAACAAATCAATGAAGAATATGAA
>NW_008579276.1:0-314 GCF_000257125.1 Entamoeba nuttalli P19 | reverse complement strand
ATTATTTCATTATGATTCTTATTCTTTGTTTATTTATCATTTGTTTATTTATTCATTCTCATCATTTTTATTATATTTTCTTTTATCATTTATCATTTATTATTCATTGCTTATTGTGTAATTCATTATATTATTTGTTATTATTAAATATAATTAATTGAATATTGATTTAAAATAACAATTCATTCATCATTCTTTATTACTATCAATAATTAATACAATGAATATCATGTTATTCATTTCATAATTATTCAAAAAATAATTCACATAAATTATGTTTCTACTGGCAACGAAAAAAGGAAATAATTGAAAAA
>NW_008579275.1:0-233 GCF_000257125.1 Entamoeba nuttalli P19 | reverse complement strand
TTATAAATGAAATTATGTTTTCTTTGAATTCTTCTTTTTTAATTTTATCTTTGTCAAAATCTTCTTTGGGGGTATAATAATAATATTTTGTCCAAACAATACAAACATGTTTCCAAATGTCTTTTATTTTGAAAACATCATTAATAGTTTTAATAACTTGTTTAATATTACCAGTAAATTTACAATTATTATAATCCATTGTAAATATAATTCCTTGTAACCCTTCAGCTCTA
>NW_008579274.1:0-275 GCF_000257125.1 Entamoeba nuttalli P19 | reverse complement strand
TATTGTTAATGTGTCAACATTACAATACAATAAATAACAATGAATAACATATTTATTCATCATGATATTCAATATTATAATATTTGATTATTATTGTTTTATCATAACGAATTATCATTATAACAAATAAAACACTTAATCACATATCATTTAATAAATATATTCATAAATAACATTTATCTATATTATTTGTATTTGAAGTATCTCATTATATAAAATATATTCATAATGTTATAATTTAATATTATTCAATTGTGTATTTTATATAATCGACT
>NW_008579273.1:0-249 GCF_000257125.1 Entamoeba nuttalli P19 | reverse complement strand
AATACAGAATATGTAAATATTTATGTTTATTTTTATAACAACTTGTATTCAATTTGATGAAATATTAATGAAATAAATGATTTGATGAATAATATTTATTTGTATTTTTTTATTCTTTTATTATTATGCTATTTATGTATCTTTTTTTATATTTTTTATATATTTATTTCTCTGTTTATATTATTTATATTATCTTATTATATTATTTATATCATTTGATTATCTATATATTATTATATTATTCTTATT
>NW_008579272.1:0-1179 GCF_000257125.1 Entamoeba nuttalli P19 | reverse complement strand
CAAATAATATCATAATTAACAGCAAAAATGGCATTATTCCACAAGTAACAGTGAGAATGATGATAAGACAACACGTTAAATAAATGAATGAAAACAATGAATGACAAATAGAGTTAAATTTTAATTAATGTCTAATCAGGAAACTTAGTTTGTAATATTGAAGTTAATTATAGATAATAAAATTATGGTAATTATCATAATAATTATCTAATTTAAATATAAATTATATTTTTGAAGTGAAAAGTATATTTATATTTCTGTTTTTAGATTATAGAATTATCATAGAATATTTCCCGTTGTTTCTATTGTTATTTCTTTTATGAGACAATTTATGTTGCATATTAATTATATTTTTCATATTTTATGTATTCTATCAATTCTTAGTATCACACATAATACTTCCTTTTCTAATTATTGAGTTAATTATTCTTATTTTCTTACACAAATACTATCTAACACGACACTTGTTATTGTCGTCATTTATTTTTATTTGTTATGACGATTTTTCTTTGAACATGCAATATACTAAAACAATATTTCTTAATTATCTTTCTTAATATTATATATATTTATTTTTTAAAAAGCATTTTTATCTTATTACATACAAAATATATTTGTCCAATTTTGTTAGTTAACAAATTAGCATTATTTCTATTCAACACATAATCACATTTATATATAATTATAAAATACCTTTAGTTAATATTTATAAGATATAACCCTCTTTGAACTTGTTGATTGGATATCTAGTTATATTCTAGTTTTGGTCTTTGGCTTTATGAATTATTATTTTTAATTTTATTAAAATATGAATAAAATCAAAAGAATCTTATCCTAAAATAAATAACAAAAAATAGAAATGAATGAATTAAAAATAGAAATGAATGAATTAAAAATAGAAATGAAATATTTGGATTAAAAATAGAAATGAAATATTTGGATTAAAACTTAAAAATAACAATAAAAGAAACAACAAAAAGAAGTTTATTAATAAATAACAAAAATTATTTTAACAAACATAGTTTAATATATAATCTCATTTTAGTCTGGAAAAGAGTTTTGGAAAGTAGCTTTTTTGGGTTTAAGATAAATTCTTGATATAATATTTGAAAAGTGAAAATAAAGACTGTTATTGCCACAAAGAGCCTCAATTTATTCTTGCTTTTCATGGAAATTTGA
>NW_008579271.1:0-273 GCF_000257125.1 Entamoeba nuttalli P19 | reverse complement strand
GATAAAGAATAACTAGAAAATAACTTGTCAATGCTATTTATCATAAAGAATAAACAATTGAAATGTTAATAAGTAAGTATAATGATTGAACATCATTAGAAAGAAGATATGATTCTATATCTACTGTATTTGATGAAGTAATTTAAAAAGATTAAAGAAATTAAATGAATTTTTATTTAAATTTATTTTCAATAATATAAAATATGATAATTTATATGTTAAATAAACATTAATTTAAATAATTAATTAATTAATGAAATAATTAATTAATGT
>NW_008579270.1:0-293 GCF_000257125.1 Entamoeba nuttalli P19 | reverse complement strand
CTTTCTTAGTTTTTAAATTACCATCAAAAAGAAATAAGCAAATGGAATGATGATATAGAACAATAACTATTTAGTCATAGATAAAGAAATTGAGAAAGTTGAATATACAACAAAAGAAGATAATAAGGAATATATACAAAAATGAGGAAATGAAGAAGTGAATGATAATATAAAAATAAATTGAAGAATGAATAATTAATGAAAATAGAAAGAAATAAAATCAATGAGAATGTAATTCTAAATTTGATGAAGTTAAATATATAAAAGATTGCAATTGTTTTTATTTTCATAGT
>NW_008579269.1:0-545 GCF_000257125.1 Entamoeba nuttalli P19 | reverse complement strand
CAATAAAATTATTAATTATTAAATGAAAATATGTAAAATAGAAGAATTGGTTATTGTTGATTATTAATATAAGAATAATATGATATTTGATGAGTTTTTCATTTGTTATTTGTTAACAATGATATTAACTATGAAATATGAATGAATACCAATTCAGTATGAATATAAAATACAATACATTCTATTAATATTGAAATATTCAATGAAATTACTGGTAAATGTAATTTTATCTTAAATTTAACTCTCACAATATTCAAACAATGAACAATATATTGTTTGAAATTCTAACACCAACAAATGTTACTTTACAATTAATAAGCAACGAATTATTAATATCATCTTTTAAATAATATTATATTATAAATTTAAGTATCACTTAAACAAGACAATAGAATAAGAATAATAAATTGAAGAAAAGATCAAATGATCAAACTCTAAAAAAGAAGTAAAAAAGAATAGATGATATTTTTATCATAAATCAATAAAAATTAGATAATTAAATGTTATAGATTTTTATCTATTCTTCATAGTTTAGCGGAGATTAA
>NW_008579268.1:0-375 GCF_000257125.1 Entamoeba nuttalli P19 | reverse complement strand
GTATTTTAATCTTTCATTTTTTAACGACAATAAAAAATAACAATAAATTACCAAAACGCCATTAAATATTAACAATAAATAAAATCAACAAACACATATTCCTATAATAGTTTGCATTTCATCATTACTGATACTAAATATATTTAACAAATAAAAGATGTTTAAGAGTTGCACATTCTGTTTATTATGATAAATCTGTTTATTTGGTGAACAATTAATTTCTTTCTTGACAATAATAAAAGAAAGTACTTAATTACACTTCTTCTATTCTAAAAACAACTAAATAAATTTAAATCTTGTTAATTTGTTTGTACATTAGTTTTTATTTGTCTATACCCACTAACGAGTATTTTGTTTTTACACTTGGTTTACTCA